>NW_028157455.1:0-52500 GCF_964263955.1 Coregonus lavaretus
GTAGTCCAATCAATAGCACTTTACCATGGAGAGACAATCACTGAAACCACACACAGTAATGGAATGCAGAGGGGGAGAGGGCGAGGACTGATGGAGAGACAAAAGCATATGGGAAGGAAGGTAGAGGTAGAGAGGGATAGGGAAAGGGAGAGAGATAAAGGAGATCAGGGTAAAGGAGAAGGCCATGCCAGTTAAATTAGTGCTATGTCCAGAATAAACAGCTAGCCTCCATTTTACACAAGTGGTCTCCCAGCGTTACAGCACGGTTTGAAGAAAATATAAAGAGGGAGAGGGAGAAAGGGTAAAAATATAAAGAGGGAGAGGGAGAAAGGGGGGCTAGCTGTTTATTCTGGACCCTCTCCCTCTTTATATTTTTACCCTTTCTCCCTCTCCCTCTTTATATTTTCTTCAAACCGTGCTGTAACACTGGGAGACCACTTGTGTAAAATGGAGGCTAGCTGTTTATTCTGGACATAGCACTAATTTAACTGGCATGGCCTTCTCCTTTACCCTGATCTCCTTTATCTCTCTCCCTTTCCCTTTCCCTCTCTATCTCTACCTTCCTTCCCATATGCTTTTGTCTCTCCATCAGTCCTCGCCCTCTCCCCCTCTGCATTCCATTACTGTGTGTGGTTTCAGTGATTGTCTCTCCATGGTAAAGTGCTATTGATTGGACTACATGTTCTGCTGAGGCCAGGAGAGAGAGGGGGAGACAGAGAGGGGGAGAGAAAGCAGGAGAGAGAGGGGGGAGGGAGAGGGGGGAGGGAGAGAGGGGAGGAGGGAGAGGGGGAGGAGAGAGAGAGGGGGAGAGAGAGGGGGAGGAAGAGAGGGGGAGAGAGCGGGAGAGAGAGAGGGAGAGAGGGGGAGAGAGAGGGGGAGAGAGAGAGGGGGAGGGAGATTGGGGGAGGGAGAGAGAGAGAGAGAGGGGGAGGGAGGGAGAGCCGGGGAGCGAGAGAGGGGGAGGGAGAAAGGGGCAGGGAGAGGGGGACAGGGAGAGGGGGGATGGAGAGGGGGGGAGAGAGAGGGGGAAGAGAGAGGGGGGGAGAGAGGGGGAGAGAGGGGGGAGAGAGAGGGGGAGAGAGAGAGCGGGAGGGAGAGAGCAGGAGAGAGAGAATGAAGCAGAGGAGGTGAGGGGTCCTTAAATGTAAGCGTGTGAAAGTGTGTGAATGCCGTGGCAGTGTGATATTTGACAGTTGAAAGTGGTAGGACCGCGTACATTCAATTAACCAAACTTAATTAAGGTTCCCTCTCTTTGTGGCTGAAAACCTTTCTATATTGCCCTGAAAACTGAACCACAGTAGAATTTTAATTAGATTTCCCCACTCCTCTCTCTCAGAGAACTAGTTCTGCTGGAATCAGAGGCTGTTTGTGTGTGTGTGTGTGTTTGTTTGTGTGTGTGTGTGTGTGTGTGTGTGTGTGTGTGTGTGTGTGTGTGTGTGTGTGTGTGTGTGTGTGTGTGTGTGTGTGTGTGTGTGTGTGTGTGTGTGTGTGTGTGTGTGTGCTTGTTTGTGTGTGTGTGTGTTTGTGTGTGTTTGTGTTTGTTTGTGTGTGTGTGTGTGTGTGTGTGTGTGTTTGTGTGTGTGTGTGTGTGTGCATGCACACGTGTGTCCGAAATTTAAGATTGTTTACTTTCCCGTCTCCTTTCTGTCATACAATCATCTGAAAGGACTTAGTGGTTGAAGGCAATATGGTGGAAATTAGTCCGTTCCATTTAGCCATAAGTTACCATAAAGAAACACAATACATTACAAGGAAAGACATTTAAGAGAGTTGGGAAACAGCCACACACACAAACACAGCCACACACACACAGACAGACAGAAAGACAGACAGATACACAGACAGACAGACACAGACAGACAGATACACAGACACAGACAGACAGACAGACAGACAGACAGACAGACACAGACAGACACACCAGACAGACAGACAGACAGACAGACAGACAGACAGACAGACAGACAGACAGACAGACAGACAGACAGACAGACAGACAGACAGACAGACAGACAGACAGACAGACAGACAGACAGAGAGACAGACAGACAGACAGACAGAGAGACAGACAGACAGACAGACAGACACACCTGTCTTCTCTCTCATACAGACTCCTACCTCATTCAGACACAATAATGATTTATGTTGTCAGAGAGAGCTTATCATGTCATCTCTCAATAATCACTGGGCTGACAGGAGATTGGGCCTAGGCAGGCAGGCACACACACAATTCATTGCTGCGATCGATACTGTCCTACACACACCTGCGGGGGTCATATGAGGAGAGTAAAACACACGCGTCTGTAGGGGTCAAATGGGAACATGCTAATCCCATTCACCCTACTCCAGTTTCTGTTCCAATTTGGTGTCAATCAAGTGTTTCTCCCCCTTTCCTTCTCTCTCTCCTCTCTCTTTCTTTCTATTTATATTCAATGAATACAGTACAGCAGCTTAAAGCAGGGGTAATGTAGAGAACAGTGTTTCCTGACTACAGTACAGCAGCTTAAAGAAGGGGTAATGTAGAGAACAGTGTTTCCTGACTACAGTACAGCAGCTTAAAGCAGGGGTAATGTAGAGAACAGTGTTTCCTGACTACAGTACAGCAGCTTAAAGCATGGGTAACGTAGAGAACAGTGTTTTCTGACTACAGTATAGCAGCTTAAAGCAGGGGTAATGTAGAGAACAGTGTTTCCTGACTACAGTACAGCAGGCTAAAGCAGGGGTAATGTAGAGAACAGTGTTTTCTGACTACAGTATAGCAGCTTAAAGCAGGGTAATGTAGAGAACAGTGTTTTCTGACTACAGTATAGCAGCTTAAAGCAGGGGTAATGTAGAGAACAGTGTTTCCTGACTACAGTATAGCAGCTTAAAGCAGGGGTAATGTAGAGAACAGTGTTTCCTGACTACAGTACATCAGTTTAAAGCAGGGGTAATGTAGAGAACAGTGTTTCCGGACTACAGTGCAGCAGTTTAAAGCAGTGGTAACGTAGAGAACAGTGTTTTCTGACTATAGTACAGCAGCTTAAAGCAGGGGTAATGTAGAGAACAGTGTTTCCTGACTACAGTACCTTCTCCCTGCTGGAATGATTATCTTTATAAATGAGGACATTACAGGTCTGAAGATAATCCACAGAGGCCTTAGCCCTGAAGCTGACCTGGTTATGCATCAGTATTACCCCACGCACACACACACACACACACACTGGCAGACAGACACACACGCACACATTGGCAGACACACACACAGACACACACTGGCAGACACACACAACTCTGGCAGACACACAGACACACACGCAGAGACATTCTGCTTTTCTTACACCCTGAATGAAGGCGATTCCCCAGGGGGCTGCTGGGCTACTTTTTCTCTCCTCATTCATGGGCCTGCACACACACACACACGTGCATGCGCGCACGCACACACACGCACACACACGGTCTTGTACAGCTAACCTTGTGGAGACACACAATTCAGTCCCATTCAAAATCCTATTTTCCCTAACCCCTAACCCCTAACCCCTAACCCCTAACCCGTACTCTTACCCTAACCCTAACCCTAACCTTAACCCAAAAACCTAACCTTAACCCTAACCCTAAACCTAACCCTAGCTCCTAACCCTAACCCTAAACCTAACCCTAGCTCCTAACCCTAACCCTAAAACTAACCCTAGCTCCTAACCCTAACCCTAACACTAACACTAATTCTAACCTTAACCCTAAACCCCCTATAAATAGCATTTGACCTTGTGGGGACCAACCTAATGTCCCCTGTTGGTCAAATGTTTGTTCATTAACTAGTATTTTGTTGACTTCTGGTCCCCATAAGAATAGTTAAACACGCCCACACACACACATCCCCCCACCCCACACACACACACACATTCTAATACAGAAACATGCACACATCGGGTCTCCAGTCTTGACCTGAAAGAGCGAGGTGCACACAAAGCAATTTCCCTTTGGCTTGAGGAGAAACAACAGACAGCAGTTTTGGTTTTAAAAGCTCTAAACAGCTGTGATTGGGAGAATCCTTGACAGACTCCTCAGCCCCAGTGACACCCAGTCTGTTGACAGAACAAATGGAGGGAAATAAGCAAATACCTGGCTTTTTATTGAACTGAACTGAATTGCCTTAAAATGTCTTTATGGTGAAATATGGCTGTTGTGTGTTTTCTGTGCAGTTTGGTGGGAGTGGAGAGGAGCCATTGGTTTAAAGCAGATTTATAATAATGCTTTTATGAGTGGTTTTAGAAGAGCATCTCTCTCTCTGCCATATATATTAATATCAGTATGGTGTTTTGTGGGGAATGTAGCGCTCTGCTCTTAGCATTCTGTAGCATGCACAGACACACACTCTCACTACAAAGTTGCTTATGACGTCTAATAACTTCCCTATTCCCCCTGGTTTTAATTAGGGCCAGTTATCGCATAGTGTTTGATGCCCTCCTCATATTCATAACCATGGTGCCTTCTCCTCACTGCGCTTTATCATTACCCACTCTCTCATTCTGTCCTCTCTGTCTCTGTCATTCACTCTCTCTCTCCCTTGTTCTGTCTTCTCTGTCTCTCTCCCTCCAACACACCCTGATGAAGGGTGTTGCACAGCTTAAGGCTTAAGGTGTACCTCTAATTCTCTCTCTCAATTCAAATGTGCTTTATTGGCATGGGAAACATACACTGAGTACCTGCTCTTTCCATGACATAGACTGACCAGGTGAATCTAGCTGAAATCTATGATCCCTTACCGATGTCACTTGTTAAATCCACTTCAATCAGTGTAGATGTTTTATTCAAGTCAGTTAAGAACAAATTAATATTTTACAATGAAGGCCCACTCCAGCCAAGCCCTCCCCTAACCCAGACAACACTGGGCCAATTGTGCGCTGCCCTATGGCACTCCCGGTCACGATACAGCCCAGTATCGAACCCGGGTCTGTAGTGACGCCTCTAGCACTGCGATGCAGTGCCTTAGACCGCTGCGCCATTCAGGATCCCAAATGAAGGGGAGGAGACTGGTTAAAGAAGGATTTTTAAGCCTTGCGACGATTGAGACATGGATTGTGTATGTATGCCATTCAGAGGGTGAATGGGTAAGATAAAATATTTAAGTGCCTTTGAATGCGGTATGGTAGTAGGTGCCAGGCGCACCAGTTTGAGTGTGTCAAGAACTGCAACGCTGCTGGGTTTTTCACGCTCAACAGTTTCCCATGTGTATCAAGAATGGTCCACCACCCAAAGGACATCCAGCCAACTTGACACAACTGTGGGAAGCATTGAAGTCAACACGAACCAATATCCCTGTGGAATGCTTTCGACACCTTGTAGAGTCCATGCCCAGACGAATTGAGGCTGTTCTGAGGGCAAAAGGGGGTGCAACGCAATATTTACATTGCCAAAGCAAGTGAAATACACAATCAGGAATGAACAGTAAACATGACACTCACAAGAGTTTCAAAAGAATAGAGGCATTTCAAATGTTATATTATTGGCTATGTAACAGTGTTGTAACCAAGGAGGGGTGCAACTTTCACTGGGGACAGGGGGGATATGTCCCCCCAAATTTTGAAATTGCATTTACAGTGGGGAGAACAAGTATTTGATGCACTGCCGATTTTGCAGGTTTTCCTACTTACAAAGCATGTAGAGGTCTGTAATTTATATCATAGGTACACTTCAACTGTGAAAGACGGAATCTAAAACAAAAATCCGGAAAATCACATTGTATGATTTTTAAGTAATTAATTTGCATTTTATTGCATAACAGAAGTATTTGATACATCAGAAAAGCAGAACTTAATATTTGGTACAGAAACCCTTGTTTGCAATTACAGAGATCATACGTTTCCTGTAGGTCTTGACCAGGTTTGCACACACTGCAGCAGGGATTTTGGCCCACTCCTCCATACAGACCTTCTCCAGATCCTTCAGGTTTCGGGGCTGTCGCTGGGCAATACGGACTTTCAGCTCCCTCCAAAGATTTTCTATTGGGTTCAGGTCTGGAGACTGGCTAGGCCACTCCAGGACCTTGAGATGCTTCTTACGGAGCCACTCCTTAGTTGCGCTGGCTGTGTGTTTCGGGTCGTTGTCATGCTGGAAGACCCAGCCACGACCCATCTTCAATGCTCTTACTGAGGGAAGGAGGTTGTTGGCCAAGATCTCGCGATACATGGCCCCATCCATCCTCCCCTCAATACGGTGCAGTCGTCCTGTCCCCTTTGCAGAAAAGCATCCCCAAGGAATGATGTTTCCACCTCCATGCTTCACGGTTGGGATGGTGTTCTTGGGGTTGTACTCATCCTTCTTCTTCCTCCAAACACGGCGAGTGGAGTTTAGACTAAAAAGCTCTATTGTTGTCTCATCAGACCACATGACCTTCTCCCATTCCTCCTCTGGATCATCCAGATGGTAATTGGCAAACTTCAGACGGGCCTGGACATGCGCTGGCTTGAGCAGGGGGACCTTGCGTGCGCTGCAGGATTTTAATCCATGACCGCGTAGTGTGTTACTAATGGTTGTCTTTGAGACTGTGGTCCCAGCTCTCTTCAGGTCATTGACCAGGTCCTGCCGTGTAGTTCTGGGCTGATCCCTCACCTTCCTCATGATCATTGATGCCCCACGAGGTGAGATCTTGCATGCAGCCCCAGACCGAGGGTGATTGACCGTCATCTTGAACTTCTTCCATTTTCTAATAATTGCGCCAACAGTTGTTGCCGTCTCACCAAGCTGCTTGCCTATTGTCCTGTAGCCCATCCCAGCCTTGTGCAGCTCTACAATTTTATCCCTGATGTCCTTACACAGCTCTCTGGTCTTGGCCATTGTGGAGAGGTTGGAGTCTGTTTGATTGAGTGTGTGGACATGTGTCTTTTATACAGGTAACAAGTTCAAACAGGTGCAGTTAATACAGGTAATGAGTGGAGAACAGGAGGGCTTCTTAAAGAAAAACTAACAGGTCTGTGAGAGCCGGAATTCTTACTGGTTGGTAGGTGATCAAATACTTATGTCATTCAATAAAATGCAAATGAATTACTTAAAAATCATTCAATGTGATTTTCTGGATTTTTGTTTTAGATTCCGTCTCTCACAGTTGAAGTGTACCTATGATAAAAATTACAGACCTCTACATGCTTTGTAAGTAGGAAAACCTGCAAAATCGGCAGTGTATAGCTTTAGGACCATGCGGGCGCCTCCAAGCTGTCGGGGAGGCTGTTTGGATTGTTTGTCCGACTGTATAAAAAATTGATATTTAAAAATTTTCCCCCCCACTTCTAAAACCAAAGTTGTGTCCCTGGTTGTAACAATGTGCAAATAGTTGAAGTACAAAAGGGAAAATAAATAAACAGATAAACTTAGGTGTGTCACAGCACTGTGCAACACGGTCAGGACTGCATCCTCCACTGATCTGTTCTTGCTGTATGCAAACTGCATTGGGTCAAGGGCTCCATCCACATGAGACCTGAGACGTGTGAGTATCAACCACACAAGGCAGTTCACAACGAGTGACATTAACGCCACAGGACGATGGTCATTCCGCTGTGTACCTAACGCCACTGTGTACTCTCTGTTCAGGGCCAGAAAGCATTCCAGGCTGCTATCTTTTTGTTTTCTCATGATTTGGTTGGGTCTAATCATATTGCACATTGTGGGGCTCCCGAGTGGCGCAGCGGTCTAAGGCACTGCATCTCAGTGCTTGAGGCATCACTACAGACCCCCTGGTTCGATTCCAGGCTGTATCACAACCGGCCTTGATTGGGAGTACCATAGGGGGGCGCACGATTGGCCCAGCGTCGACCGGTGTAGGCCGTCATTGTAAAAAAGAATTTGTTCTTAACTGACTTGCCTAGTTAAAAAATTACCGTCCTGGGGCTCTGTGGGGTGTGTTTGTGAGCAGAGCCCCAGAACCAGCTGGCTGAGGGGACTCTTCTCTCTGTAGGTGATGAAATGTGTAGGCCAATCTTTGGGGTTTTACGTTGTACGCAGAGGCTGAATTTGGTGTTTGTCCTATTTGGTGAATTATTGGTTGGTGAGTGGTCCATAGCCAGCAGCATACAACCTGCATCCCACTTCTGGCTTGCCTCTGAAGCTAAGCAGGGTTGATCCTAGTGGGTCCCTTGATGGGAGACCAGATGCTGCTGGAAATGGTGTTGGAGGGCCAGTAGGAGTCACTCTTTCCTCTGTCTTCCCAGGGCGGTGATTGGGGACATTGCCCTATGTAGGGTGCCATCTTTCAGATTGGGATGTTAAATGGGTGTCCTGACTCTAAGAGTAGGAGTGTTATCCCCGGTGTCCAGGCTAAATTCCCAATATGGCCCTCATAACATCATGGACACCCAATGTGTATTTTTTAGGGATCCCCATTAGTTCATGCCAAGGCAGCAGAAACTATTCCTGGGGTCCAAAGACATTAAGGCACTTACATTACACAAAATATAAAACAGTACATCATTTAACATTATTACACCACTACATCTCTACAATACAAAATGTATAATACCACCATACAATAATATTACAATGTGTCTGTACCTGTGTGTGTGTCTCTTCACAGTCCCTGCTGTTCCATTTTTATCTGTTTTTTAAATCTGATTCTACTGCTTGCATCAGTTACCTGATGTGGAATAGAGTTCCATGTAGTCATGGCTCTATGTATACTGTGCACCTCCCATAGTCTGTTCTGGACTTGGGGATCGTGAAGAGACCTCTGGTGGCATGTCTTGTGGGGTATGCATGGGTGTCCGAGCTGTGTGCCAGTAGTTTAAACAGACACCTCGGTGCATTCAGCTTATCAACTCTTCTTACAAAAACAAGTAGTGATGAAGTCAATCTCTCCTCCACTTTGAGCCATGACAGATTGACATACATATCATTAACGTTAGCTCCCTGTGTACATTTAAGGGCCAGACGAGCTGCCCTGTTCTGAGCCAATTGTAATTTTCCTCTTTGTGGCTCCTGACCACACGACTGAACAGTAGTCCAGGTGCGACAAAACTAGGGCCTGTAGGACCTGCCTTGTTGATGCAGTGCATTCGGAAAGTATTCACACCCCTTGACTTTTTCCACATTTTGTTAGGTTACAGCCTTATTCTAAAATGGATTAAATTGTTTGTTTTTTCCACATCAATCTCAACACAATACCCAATAATAACAAAGCAAAAACAGGTTTTTTAAATGTTTTGCTAATAAAAAAAAGTAATTTAATTAATTAAACACACACTTTCTATAGGCTTAAATTAAAGGTATGGCAAATAGGAGTGGCAATGTCCTCCGCTATTATCCTCAGAAATGTTCCATTCAAGTTGTCAGACCCCGGTCATTGTTGATCTGAGGATCTGAACCTGAGGTAGAAGTCACCGGAGAGGGAGACAGAACAGAGGACGAAGGCGCAGGAACCTCCGGATCCGATCTCGAATCGGAAGACCCCAGGGAAGAAGGCGCCGGAACATCTGGATCCAGGGCAGCGAAGCTGTTTCTGGTCTGTGTCCGGTCCGGGCTTAACATTTCCAAGGAGGCCCCCGTTGTCAGAGGACACTGTTTTCGACTTCCACGGCCAGTGACATATCTCCATGGCTGGTTGGTAGGGTCGAGAACAGGAACATCCCCCAAGTCATCCAGTAGCATCCTACTAGCTCCATTCTCCAGGAAAGGGGTAGACCCCTTCGGGGAGGGATCCCTGCAGAGCACCGGCCAGTTGGCTGTGGAGAGCCTTCATGGCGGATTCCCCAGTAGCTTGTGTAGGATTCCCCAGTAGCTTGTGTAGGATTCCACAGTAGCTTGTGTAGGATTCCCCAGTAGCTTGTGTAGGATTCTCCAGTAGCTTGTGTAGGATTCCCCCAGTAGCTTGCGTAGGATTCCCCCAGTAGCTTGTGTAGGATTGCCCAGTAGCTTGTGTAGGATTCCCCAGTAGCTTGTGTAGGATTTCCCAGTAGCTTGTGTAGGATTCCCCCAGTAGCTAGTGTAGGATTCCCCCAGTAGCTTGTGTAGGATTCCCCCAGTAGCTTGTGTAGGATTCCCCAGTAGCTTGTGTAGGATTCCCCAGTAGCTTGTGTAGGATTCCCCAGTAGCTTGTGTAGGATTCCCCAGTAGCTTGTGTAGGATTCCCCAGTAGCTTGTGTAGGATTCCCCAGTAGCTTGTGTAGGATTCCCCAGTAGCTTGTGTAAATTCACTACTTGTTTGCTAAGAGTAGCCACTACGCCCCTGTAGTCCTCTGCAAGCAAACAGTTGCTACATTGAAAGTCCGGGCGGTCCACATTGTCCCAGAATAAAGCTAAATAAACACAGCTCCTGCAGCGTTGAAAACGTTCAATAGCAACCTCCATTTGAGACAGCCAGCCAGCTAGGCTAGCTACAGCCTAGCCACAATTACAGCCACAATTAGTGTGGGACACCCCCACGGTCCCATCCACAAGGGCTAACTGTGTTGTGGGCTGTGTTCAAGCTGTTCGTGGAAACCCTGCTAGTTTGATACTGATAGCTACCAGCTAGGCTGGTAGCTAGATTCGGCAAAAAACGTCAGATTTTTTTGGTCTGGCAGGATCCAAAATCAAAAAGTTTATAAATCAAACTTTGCAAGGAAACACTGTCACAACATTACAAAAACAATAAACCGAGGTCTCTAATTCAGCATTCAACATACGTCGCGCTCTGATTACATAATCATCCCCAGCTTCCAATTGGCTCATTCATCCCCACTCCTCTCCCCTGTAACTATTCCCTAGGTCGTTGCTGTAAATGAGAATGTGTTCTCAGTCAACTTACCTGGTATATAAAGGATACAAAAATAAAAACCATACAGGGTAATGGGTTCTATAACGGGTTCTATAATGGGTTCTGTAATGGGTTCTATAATGGGTTCTATCATTATAATTATAAAGTATTTCTTGCCAGATCCTAATTGGGACATCAAATTCTATGTTCCTTTTAGATATATATTTTATTATTATTATTATTATTATTATTATTATTATTATTATCATTATTACATCATTTTCCTTGTTTCAGGTCAACATCATAAACTAATTGCACATATAGTGCATTCAGAAAGTATTCAGACCTTGAATTTTCCACATTTTGTTACATTTTGAAACTTAAATCCGTTCTACCTAATTTCTACCAGCATGTTAAATGTGCAACCAGAGGGAAAAAAACTCTAGACCACCTTTACTCTACACACAGAGACGCATACAAAGCTCTCCCTCGCCCTCCATTTGGCAAATCTGACCATAACTCTATCCTCCTGATTCCTGCTTATAAGCAGAAACTAAAGCAGGAAGCACCAGTGACTCGGTTAATAAAAAAGTGGTCAGATGCTAAGCTACAGGACTGTTTTGCTAGCACAGACTGGAACATGTTCCGGGATTCTTCAGACAGCATTGAGGAGTACACCACATCAGTCACTGGCTTCATCAATAAGTGCATCGATGATGTCTTCCCCACAGTGACCGTACGTACATACCCCAACCAGAAGCCATGGATTACAGGAAACATCCGCACTGAGCTAAAGGGTAGAGCTGCCGCTTTCAAGAAACGGGACTCTAACCCGGACGCTTATAAGAAATCCCGCTATGCCCTCCGACCAACCATCAAACAGGCAAAGAGTCAATACAGGGCTAAGATTGAATCGTACTACACTGGCTCTGACGCTCGTCAGATATGGCAGGGCTTGAAAACTATTACAGACTACAAAGGGAAGCACAGCCGCGAGCTGCCCAGTGACACAAGCCTACCAGACGAGCTAAACCACTTCTATGCTCGCTTCGAGGCAAGCAACACTGAAGCATGCATGAGAGCACCAGCTGTTCCGGATGACCATGTGATCACGCTCTCCGTAGCCGATGTGAGTAAGACTTTTAAGCAGGTCAACATTCACAAGGCCGTGGGCCAGACGGATTACCAGGACGTGTACTCCGAGCATGTGCTGACCAACTGGCAAGTGTCTTCACTGACATTTTCAACATGTCCCTGACTGAGTCTGTAATACCAACATGTTTCAAGCAGACCACCATAGTCCCCGTGCCCAAGGACTCTAAGATAACCTGCCTAAATGACTACCGACCCGTAGCACTGACGTCTGTAGCCATGAAGTGCTTTGAAAGGCTGGTCATGGCTCACATCAACAGCATTATCCCAGAAACCCTAGACCCACTCCAATTTGCATACCACCCCAACAGATCCACAGATGATGCAATCTCTATTGCACTCCACACTGCCCTTTCCCACCTGGACAAGAGGAACACCTACGTGAGAATGCTATTCATTGACTACAGCTCAGCATTCAACACCATAGTGCCCTCTAAGCTCATCACTAAGCTAAGGATCCTGGGACTAAACACCTCCCTCTGCAACTGGATCCTGGACTTCCTGACGGGCCGCCCCCAGGTGGTAAGGGTTGGTAACAACACATCTGCCACACTGATCCTCAACACGGGGGCCCCTCAGGGGTGCGTGCTCAGTCCCCTCCTGTACTCTCTGTTCACCCATGACTGCATGGCCAGGCACGACTCCAACACCATCATTAAGTTTGCCGACGACACAACAGTGGTAGGCCTGATCACCGACAACGATGAGACAGCCTATAGGGAGGAGGTCAGAGACCTGGCCGTGTGGTGCCAGGACAACAACCTCTCCCTCAACGTGACCAAGACAAAGGAGATGATTGTGGACTACAGGAAAAAAAAGAGGACTGAGCACGCCCCCATTCTCATCGACGGGGCTGTAGTGGAACAGGTTGAGAGCTTCAAGTTCCTTGGTGTCCACATCACCAACGAACTATCATGGTCCAAACACACCAAGACAGTCGTGAAGAGGGCACGACAAAGCCTATTCCCCCTCAGGAGACTGAAAAGATTTGGCATGGGTCCTCAGATCCTCAAAAAATTATACAGCTGCACCATCGAGAGCATCCTGACTGGTTGCATCACCGCCTGGTATGGCAACTGCTTGGCCTCTGACCGCAAGGCACTACAGAGGGTAGTGCGTACGGCCCAGTACATCACTGGGGCCAAGCTTCCTGCCATCCAGGACCTCTATACCAGGCGGTGTCAGAGGAAGGCCCTCAAAATTGTCAAAGACTCCAGCCACCCTAGTCATAGACTGTTCTCCCTGCTACCGCACGGCAAGCGGTACCGGAGTGCCAAGTCTAGGTCCAAAAGACTTCTCAACAGCTTCTACCCCCAAGCCATAAGACTCCTGAACAGCTAATCATGGCTACCCGGACTATTTGCACTGCCCCCCCACCCCATCCTTTTTACGCTGCTGCTACTCTGTTAATTATTTATGCATAGTCACTTTAACTCTACCCACATGTACATATTACTTCAACTATCTCAACTAGCTGGTGCCCCCGCACATTGACTCTGCACCGGTACCCCCCTGTATATATAGCCTCCCTACTGTTATTTTATTTTACTTCTGCTCTTTTTTTCTCAACACTTTTTTTGTTGTTGTTTTATTTGTACTTTTTTTGTTAAAAATAAATGCACTGTTGGTTAAGGGCTGTAAGTAAGCATTTCACTGTAATGTCTGCACCTGTTGTATTCGGCGCATGTGACCAATAAAATTTGATTTGATTTGATTTATAGCCTTTTTCTATAATGGATTAAATTGGGGGGTTTTCCCTCATCAATCTACACAGAATACCCCATAATGACAAAGCAAAAACAAATTGTTTGAAATCTTTGCAAATGTAATACGAATTTAAAACTGAAATATCACATTTACATAAGTATTCAGACCCTTTACTCAGTACTTTGTTGACTAACCTTTGGCAGCGATTACAGCCTCAAGTCTTCTTGGGTATGACGCTACAAGCTTGGCACACCTGTATTTGGGGAGTTTCTCCCATTCTTCTCTGCAGATCCTCTCAAACTCTGTCAGGTTGGATGGGGAGCGTCGCTGCACAGCAATTTTCAGGTCTCTCCAGAAATGTTCGATTGGGTTCAAGTTCGGGCTCTGGCTGGGCCACTCAAAGACAATCAGAGACTTGTCCCGAAGCCACTCCTGCGTTGTCTTGGCAGTGTGCTTAGGGTCATTGTCCTGTTGGAAGGTGAACGTTCACCCCAGTCTGTGGTCCTGAGTGTTCTGGAGCAGGTTTTCATCAAGGTTCTCTCCATTAATCTGTCCCTCAATCCTGACTAGTCTCCCAGTCCCTGCTGCTGAAAAACATCCCCACAGCATGATGCTGCCACCACCATGCTTCACCGTAAGAATGGTGCCAGGTTTCCTCCAGACGTGACGCTTGGCATTCAGGCCAACGAGTTCTATCTTGGTTTCATCAGACCAGAAAATCTTGTTTCTCACGATCTGAGAGTCCTTTAGGTGCCTTTTGGCAAACTCCAAGCGGGCTGTCATGTGCCTTTTACTGAGGAGTGGCTTCCGTCTGGCCACTCTACCATAAAGGCCTAATTGGTGGAGTGTTGCAGAGATGGTTGTCCTTCTGGAAGGTTCTCCCATCTCCACAGAGGAACTCTGGAGCTCTGTCAGAGTGACCATCGGGTCCTTGGTCACCTCCCTGACCAAGGCCCTTCTTTCCTGATTGCTCTGTTTGGCTGGACGGCTAGCTCTAGGAAGAGTCTTGGTGGTTCCAAACTTCCACTGTGTTCTTGGGAACCTTCAATGCTGCGGAAATGTTTTGGCACCCTTCCCCAGATCTGTGCCTCAACACAATCCTGTCTCGGGGCTCTATGGACAATTCCTTCGACCTCATGGCTTGGTTTTTGCTCTGACATGCACTGTCAACTGTGGGATCTTATATAGACAGGTATGTGCCTTTCCAAATCATGTCCAATCAATTGAATTTACCACAGGTGGACTCCAATCAAGTTGTAAAAACATCTCAAAGATGATCAATGGAAACAGGATGCACCTGAGCTCAATTTCGAGTCTCATAGCAAAGGTCTGAATACTTATGTAAATAAGGTATTTTTGTTGTTTATTTTTCATAAATGCGCTAAAATTTAGAAAAAACCTGGTTTCGCTCTGTCATTATGTGGTATTGTGTGTAGTATGATTAGGGAAATCAATTTTAGAATAAGGCTGTAACGTAACAAAATGTGGAAAAAGTGAAGGGTGTCTGATTACTTTCTGAATGCACTGTTTGTACTGTACATACAGTATATTTGAATTCCAAAATGAAGCAAGGTAACAAAAAACATAGCATAACCAACAAACACCTAAACAAAACAAAACAAAACAATAAGAACGATATGTTCTCTGCTCTTCAATGTTCATTACTTTCATTAACATTATTTTTTTTATTACATTACTTTATTAATTTGACTGTCGCAAAATGTGTGGCTGTAAAATACAAAATACCCCCAATAGAGAGTATAGAGGCCTTACAGCTATACAACAAAATAATTATTTTATACAAGAAAGTGACCAGGGTTCAGTTGACCAATAGATTTGTATAATGTTTATATTGACACTTCTTAGGGTATCTGCCAGATTAGGGGAAAGAGATGTCAAAAAGGTGTCCCGTACTGTATAGAAATCTCCTTCCTTGTTCCTAAATATAGCACTCATTTTCTCCGGTGGTAACACTTTACAGATCTCACAATACCACTGATTTATTGTTGGTGGCTGGTCTTTCATCCAGTTAAGGACAATGCATTTGCGGGCCACAAAGAGTAATTTTATAAGAAGAAAGAGCCGTGCTAAGGTAAGTGAGGGCCTGTTCCCGATGACACCCAGTTCAAATAGCGATCGGTCCATTCTTATAGGATATATGAACATGGCCTCCAGCTCCGTTTGGACATTTTCTCAGGAAAGACAAAACCGATGGCCAAGTGCGCCTTTTTCCTATCAGAGAATTCTGCCGTAATTTTATTCCATATAATGGGAGTCTTATGAACCCTGTTATTCCATATAATGGGAGTCCTATGAACCCTGTTATTCCATATAATGGGAGTCCTATGAACCCTGTTATTCTATATAATGGGAGTCCTATGAACCCTGTTATTCCATATAATGGGAGTCCTATGAACCCTGTTATTCCATATAATGGGAGTCCTATTAACCCTGTTATTCTATATAATGGGAGTCCTATGAACCCTGTTATTCTATATAATGGGAGTCCTATGAACCCTGTTATTCCATATAATGGGAGTCCTATGAACCCTGTTATTCCATATAATGGGAGTCCTATGAACCCTGTTATTCCATATAATGGGAGTCCTATGAACCCTGTTATTCCATATAATGGGAGTCCTATGAACCCTGTTATTCCATATAATGGGAGTCCTATGAACCCTGTTATTCCATATAATGGGAGTCCTATGAACCCTGTTATTCCATATAATGGGAGTCCTATGAACCCTGTTATTCCATATAATGGGAGTACTATGAACCCTGTTATTCCATATAATGGGAGTCCTATGAACCCTGTTATTCCATATAATGGGAGTCCTATGAACCCTGTTATTCCACATAATGGGAGTCCTATGAACCCTTGGCAGAATATTATCTTGCATTTTTCCAATTTTGAATTTCTGGGCCTCTTCCCAGCTCCGTTTCCTATACCCTAAATCAGAGCATTTTAGTTACTTTCAACATTAGAGTGTATAGCAGCATCAAATGAAGAAATAAAGTGTTGAGGTCTTTCAGCTTTCAACAGGAGATTGTCCACTGGGGTTCGTAATGGGTTCTGTGGGGGGGACGCCATCTTGGATTCCATAAAACGTCTTACTTGCAGATACGCAAAGAATTGTCTGTGTGGTACAGCACATTTTTATTGGATTTCCTGAAACGATAGCAATGTGTCACCATCAAACATATCTGATATTGACATACATTTCTGGTACCAGAGGTGGAAAATGCTTTCAGAAATGCCAGGGGGAAAGACCTTGTTATTAATAAGGTGAGTCAGAGCAGAAAAGTAATCCTTTCTCCGAAGGTGTTTGCAAATATCTCTCCAGATCTTAAAGGTACTGTTAAGAATCGGGTTATGTTTCACTTCTGTGCTGACTGAGTTTCTGTCATCAGTCATAACACTGATTAATGAGTATGGAGATGTGAAGCAGGAGTCATTAATGACCCAATTAAAGCAATCTTCATCTCTGAGCCATTCTGTAATTATGCGAGCATGACATGTCCAGTTATAAAATAGTAAATTAAGTAGTGCCAGGCCTCCTAACTTATATGGTAGTGTTGTGGAAAATAACCACTATACTTTATTAATCAAAGTTCTTACAGAGTTTTTGTTGCATCAAGATATGCCTTTATTAGAGTTTCAACAAAGCCGATGCCGGTCTGCAGAGTGGCCCCCCTCTTACTCTCTCCCTCCATCTTATATAGTGCCGTCTTCAGTTTCCCGCTCTTTTCTTGCTCTTCCCACTCCCTTTGTCTATGGTGGCGGCTACTTTCGACTTTCATTATGCACATAGTACTCCAACCAATCACTCACTCCCCTGTCTTGCACACACACTCATGTTTAGTTTAACCATGACAAGGCCCTAAATCCTTGAAACATACACAAACCCCACACACACAGTGAAATGACCCAATTCAATTCCTGGCCCAGTAACAAAGAAATCTAACTCTATGCTCTTGATTAACCCAGTTCTACCTCATAGTCCATTAAACTCTACAGTTCATTAATAATAATTCACCACAGTAGCTACAGTTTACTAATTTTCAACTTTGGTCTTTTTCTGTGCCATATCAAGTCTGAGAGGTATTTATTGAGTTCATTCAAATTATTTTTGGTTATATATACTGTACAGTACCAGTCAAAAGTATGGCCACGCCTACTCATTCAAGTATTTTTATTTATTTTTACTATTTTCTACATTGTAGAATAAAAACTATGAAATAACACATATTGAATCATGTAGTAACCAAAAACTTCTTAAACAAATCAAAATATATTTCACATTTGAGATTCTTGAAATAGCCACCCTTTGCCTTGATGACAGCTTTGCACACTCATGTCACAACACAATTGATTGGCTCAAAAGCATTCAGACGTAAATAAATTCCACAAATTAACTTTTAAGAAGGCACACCTGTTAATATACAGAATATAGCCCTATTTGGTAAAAGACAAAGTCCATATTATGGCAAGAACAGCTCAAAAAAGCAAAGATAAACAACAGTCCATCATTACTTTAAGACATGAAGGTCAGTCAATACTGAAAATGTCAAGAACTTTGAAAGTTTCTTCAAGTGCAGTCGCAAAATCCATAAAGCTCTATTATAAAACTCGCTCTCATGAGGACCCCCACAGGAATGGAAGACCCAGAGTTACCTCTGCTGCAGAGGATGAGTTCATTAGAGTTGCCAGCCTCAGAAATTGCAGCCCAAATAAATGCATCACAGAGTTCAAGTAACAGACACATCTCAACATCAACTGTGCAGAGGAGACTGGGTGAATCAGGCCTTCATGGTCGAATTGCTGCAAAGAAACCACTACTAAAGGACACCAATAAGAAGAAGAGACTTGCTTGGGCCAAGAAACACGAGCAAAGGACATTAGACCTGTGGAAATGTGTCCTTTGGTCTGGAGTCCAAATTGGAGATTTTTGGTTCCAACCGCCGTGTCTTTGTGAGACGCGGTGTGGGTGAATGTATGATCTCTGCATGTGTATTTCCCACCGTAAAGCATGGAGTAGGAGGTGTTATGGTGTGGGGGTGCTTTGCTGGTGACACTGTCTGTGATTTATTTAGAATTCAAAGTACACTTAATCCGAGAAATTGCCAAGAAACTGAAGATCTCGTACAATGCTGTGTACTACTCCCTTCACAGAACAGCGCAAACTGTCTCTAACCAGAATGGAAAGAGGAGTGTGAGGCCCCGGTGCACAACTGAGCAAGAGGACAAATAAATTAGAGTGTCTAGTTTGAGAAACAGGAGCCTCACAGGTCCTCAACTGGCAGCTTCATTAAATAGTAGTCGCAATGTCAACAGTGAAGAGGCGAATCTGGGATGCTAACCTTCTAGGCAGAGTTGCAAAGAAAAAGCGATATCTCAGACTGGCCAATAAAAAGAAAAGATTAAGATGGGCAGTCTGAGATATGGCTTTTTCTTTGCAACTCTGCCTAGAAATCAGCATCCCGGAGTCTCCTCTTCACTGTTGACGTTGAGACTGGTGTTTTGCGGGTACTATTTAATAAAGCTGCCAGTTGAGGACCTGTGAGGTGCCTGTTTCTCAAACTAGACACTCAAATGTTTTTGTCCTCTTGCTCAGTTGTGCACCGGGGCCCCCCACTCCACTTTCTATTCTGTTTCAGTTTGCGCTGTTCTGTGATTGAAGTAGTACACAGCACTGTACGAGATCTTCAGTCTCTTGGCAATTTCTCGCATGGAATAGCCTTCATTTCTCAGAGCATGAAAAGACTGACGAGTTTCAGAATAAAGTTATTTGTTTCTGGCCATTTTGAGTCTGTAATCGAACCCAAAATTGCTGATGCTCCAAATACTCAACTAGTCTCAAGAAGGCCAGTTGTATTGCTTCTTTAATCAGCATAACAGTTTTCAGCTGTGCTAACATAATTGCAAAAAGCTTTTCTAATGATCAATTAGCCTTTTAAAATGATAAACTTGGATTAGCAAACACAAGGTGCCATTGGAACACAGGACTGATGGTTGATGATAATGGGCCTCTGTACGCCTACATAGATATTCCATAAAAAATCAGCCGTTTCCAGCTACAATAGCCATTTACAACATTAACAATGTCTACACTGTATTTCTGATCAATTTTATGTATTTTAATGGACAAAAAAATGACATTTCTAAGTGACCCCAAACTTTTGAACGGTAGTGTATATGTGGTTTATCCACATACAGTGGGGAGAACAAGTATTTGATACACTGCCGATTTTGCAGGTTTTCCTACTTACAAAGCATGTAGAGGTCTGTAATTTATATCATAGGTACACTTCAACTGTGAGAGACGGAATCTAAAACCAAAATCCAGAAAATCACATTGTATGATTTTTAAGTAATTAATTTGCATTTTATTGCATGACATAAGTATTTGATCACCTACCAACCAGTAAGAATTCCGGCTCTCACAGACCTGTTAGTTTTTCTTTAAGAAGCCCCCCTGTTCTCCACTCATTACCTGTATTAACTGCACCTGTTTGAACTCGTTACCTGTATAAAAGACACATGTCCACACACTCAATCAAACAGACTCCAACCTCTCCACAATGGCCAAGACCAGAGCGCTGTGTAAGGACATCAGGGTTAAAATTGTAGACCTGCACAAGGCTGGGATGGGCTACAGGA
This sequence comes from Coregonus lavaretus, assembly GCF_964263955.1. Classification (NCBI taxonomy): domain Eukaryota; kingdom Metazoa; phylum Chordata; class Actinopteri; order Salmoniformes; family Salmonidae; genus Coregonus; species Coregonus lavaretus. Next base: position 20,226 of record NW_028157455.1, read on the forward strand.
CAATATGCAAGCAGCTTGGTGAGAAGGCAACAACTGTTGGCGCAATTATTAGAATATGGAAGAAGTTCAAGATGACGGTCAATCACCCTCGGTCTGGGGCTCCATGCAATATCTCACCTCGTGGGGCATCAATGATCATGAGGAAGGTGAGGGATCAGCCCAGAACTACACGGCAGGACCTGGTCAATGACCTGAAGAGAGCTGGGACCACAGTCTCAAAGAAAACCATTAGTAACACACTACGCCGTCATGGATTAAAATCCTGCAGCGCACGCAAGGTCCCCCTGCTCAAGCCAGCGCATGTCCAGGCCCGTCTGAAGTTTGCCAATGACCATCTGGATGATCCAGAGGAGGAATGGGAGAAGGTCATGTGGTCTGATGAGACAAAAATAGAGCTTTTTGGTCTAAACTCCACTCGCCGTGTTTGGAGGAAGAAGAAGGATGAGTACAACCCCAAGAACACCATCCCAACCGTGAAGCATGGAGGTGGATAAATCATTCTTTGGGGATGCTTTTCTGCAAAGGGGACAGGACGACTGCACCGTATTGAGGGGAGGATGGAAGGGGCCATGTATCGTGAGATCTTGGCCAACAACCTCCTTCCCTCAGTAAGAGCATTGAAGATGGGTCGTGGCTGGGTCTTCCAGTATGACAACGACCCGAAACACACAGCCAGGGCAACTAAGGAGTGGCTCCGTAAGAAGCATCTCAAGGTCCTGGAGTGGCCTAGCCAGTCTCCAGACCTGAACCCAATAGAAAATCTTTGGAGGGAGCTGAAAGTTCGTATTGACCAGCGACAGCCCCAAAATCTAAAGGATCTGGAGAAGGTCTGTATGGAGGAGTGGGCCAAAAACCCTGCTGCAGTGTGTGCAAACCTGGTCAACACCTACAGGAAATGTATGATCTCTGTAATTGCAAACAAAGGTTTCTGTACCAAATATTAAGTTCTGCTTTTCTGATGTATCAAATACTTATGTCATGCAATAAAATGCAAATTAATTACTTAAAAATCATACAATGTGATTTTCTGATTTTTTTTTTTGATTCCGTCTCTCACAGTTGAAGTGTACCTATGATAAAAATTACAGACCTCTACATGCTTTGTAAGTAGGAAAACCTGCAAAATCGGCAGTGTATCAAATACTTGTTCTCTCCACTGTATCTTCGTTTTGGATAGATACAGTTGAAGTCGGAAGTTTACATACACCTTAGCCAAATACATTTAAACTCAGTTTTCCACAATTCCTGACATTTAATGCTAGTAAAAATTCCCTGTCTTAGGTCAGTTAGGATCACCACTTTATTTTAAGAATGTGAAATGTCAGAATAATAGTAGAGATAATTATTTATTTAAGCTTTTATTTCTTTCATCATATTCCCAGTGGGTCAGAAGTTTACATACACTCAATTAGTATTTGGTAGCATTGCCTTTAAATTGTTTAACTTGGGTCAAACATTTCGGGTAGGCTTCCAAAAGCTTCCCACAATAAGTTGGGTGAATTTTGGCCCATTCCTCCTGACAGAGCTGGTGTAACTGAGTCAGGTTGGTAGGCCTCCTTGCTCGCACACACTTTTTCAGTTCTGCCCACAAATGTTCTATAGGATTGAAGTCAGGGCTTTGTGATGGCCACTCCAATACCTTGACTTTGTTGTCCTTAAGCCATTTTGCCACAACTTTGGAAGTATGCTTGGGGTCATTGTCCATTTGGAAGACCCATTTGCGACCAAGCTTTAGCTTCCTGACTGATGTCTTGAGATGTTGCTAAAATATATCCACATAATTTTCCTTCCCCATGATGCCATCTATTTTGTGAAGTGCACCAGTCCCCCTGCAGCAAAGCACCCCCACAGCATGATGCTGCCACCCCCGTGCTTCACGGTTGGGATGGTGTACTTCGGCTTGCAAGCCTTCCCCTTTTTCCTCCAAACATAACGATAGTCATTATGACCAAACAGTTCTATTTTTGTTTCAGCAGACCAGAGCACATTTCTCGAAAAAGTACGATCTTTGTCCCCATGTGCAGTTGCAAACCGTAGTCTGGCTTTTTTATGGTGGTTTTGGAGCAGTGGCTTCTTCCTTGCTGAGCGGCCTTTCAGGTTATGTCGATATAGGACTTGTTTTACTGTGGATATAGATACTTTTGTACCTGTTTCCTCCAGCATCTTCACAAGGTCCTTTGCTGTTGTTCTGGGATTGATTTGCACTTTTCGCACCAAAGTACGTTCATCTCTACGAGACAGAACGCGTCTCCTTCCTGAACGGTATGACGGCTGCGTGGTCCCATGGTGTTTATACTTGCGTACTATTGTTTGTACAGATGAACGTGGTACCTTCAGGCATTTGGAAATTCCTCCCAAGGATGAACCAGACTTGTGGAGGTCTACAATATTTTTTCTGAGGTCTTGGCTGATTTCTTTTGATTTTCCCATGATGTCAAGCAAAGAGGCACTGAGTTTGAAGGTGGGCCTTGAAATACATCCACAGGTACACCTCCAATTGAATCAAATGATGTCAATTAGCCTACCAGAAGCTTCTAAAGCCATGACATAAACTACACCAAGCTGATTGCCTCACCCTCACTGCGTTAGGCCACAACACACACACGCGCGCGCGCACACACACACTCACAAACACACCCATACACACAAAAACACTTTAAGACTTTTTTTAGTATTTACCAGAGTTTAAGCAGCAAGTTATTTACATTTAAATCCCTTTTACTCAGTCCCCAGCCCTGCTGAATTACCATCCCCTCGCCTTGAGAGGCTGGTTTAGGATGAGTCTGACCGCAGAGCGAAGGAAAAGCAGCCAACAAGTGCTCAGCATATGTTGGAACTCCTTCAAGAACTCCTTGAAGACTATTGGAAAAGCATTCCATTCTAAAGCCATGACATCATTTTCTGGAATTTTGCAAGCTGTTTAAAGGCACAGTCAACTTAGTGTATGTAAACCTCTGACCCACTGGAATTGTGATACAGTGAATTATAAGTCAAATAATCTGTCTGTAAACAATTATTGGAAAAATTAATTGTGTCATGCACAAAGTAAATGTCCTAACCGACTTGCCAAAACTATAGTTTGTGTGGAGTGGTTGAAAAACAACCGAACTTCCGACTTCAACTGTAACTTAGTGTTGTTGTTTGTTTAGTGTGTTCCAATTTTCTGATGCTCTGCTCACGCCCTGGGCATATGTGTTGCTGTCATGTTGAGGTCCTTGCTGCAGGGGTGGGGGGCATGGGGGGGGCATGGGGGAACAGGAGGGGCAAAGGCATGGTCTGGTGGCACCTATATAGGGTGTAATAATATAATAATAATGTGTAGCCAGAGTTGGTTTTGGGGGTGGGGATGACGACTGGTTGGGGGTGTGGCTGATGGTGCTGTGGTCTGGGAGGGAGTCTCGCAGGTCTGTGCGCAATGCTCATCACTCTAGTTTTACAGTTCAACACAACAACAGCAAATATACAATATAAAGTCAGACAGGGAGAGAGAGAAAGAGAGAGGGGGGAGAAAGAGAGAGAGAGCGAGAGGAGAGCGAGAGCGAGAGCGAGAGAGAGAGCGAGAGAGAGACAGAGAGAGACAGAGAGAGAGAGAGAGAGAGAGAGAGAGAGAGAGAGAGAGAGAGAGAGAGAGAGAGAGAGAGAGAGAGAGAGAAAATAATTGCATGGCTAAGGCATTGCACAATTTCCTTCATCACAGGAATTAGCCAGTAGAAGTTTGATCAGCTGTGACATGCTTCATTAGGTAGTGAGTAACCAGTCCCAGCTGATGATCAGAAGGGCAGGACACTGGTGTGACACGGAGCATTAAATATTAATCACACACCCATCAGATCAACTGTACTACATGCTAATTAGCTGCTTTGATTGGAGCACCTTTGACTCCAGCCTGGAAGTGGAGAGGCCCGTTGTAATGTTCCTCAGTCCTGCTTCGATTGGCCGAGTTTACCATGACATCACCTACCATGCCCTACCACTGGGGTTAGGAGTAGAGATGTTATTGCTGCTTTGTTTGTGATTCTAGGAGGACAGTTGTAACTCTATGGGCTAGACCTGATTTCAAGGGTGCTGGGTATAAGTCATTAAATATTCCTCTTGAAGGCTACTTCAAGAAAATATGTTTGATTTACAGAAAATTAAGTTCAATGTATCTTTTTCTTTCTACTCTGTGGTCAGTGGTGTTGATTCCATCGGGTATGTCTTTGTTGATGATCAGACAACCATCTCTAAGGCACTGTATTGCCCCTGTTATGGTAAATGGTTATCTATTGTCCAAGGTCTATTCTCTAACTCATTGAGTGGTGTGTTTCCTGCGTCACTGAGTCCCCCCCAATAAAACGTCTCTCCTTCATTATGATGTCATCTGTGTGTGTGTGGGTCGTCATTAACAGAGAGCTAGTTTTGGGTAATATACGAGCAGTGTGACGTCCAATCAGTACACACGCACACCATGTTTCCTGTTGATGAGGTGATGTGTCGATACACCGCAGCAATGCCACATCAATCACACACAACACCTTGTTATCACTGTGTGTCTCGGACATCTTCCCACTGAATTTCTTCCTGATCCTATCAGTATTGCTGTGTGTGCATACACGTGCACTTGCATGTGTGTGTGTGTGTGTGTGCATTTGCATGTGTGTGTGTGTGTGTGAACACTCTGTTTGTCCTGGCTTTACTGGGACATATGCGTCATGTCGGCTCTCATCAGCCACACCAGGGTAGTATCAGGAGCAGGAGGAGTGTCTTTCCCAGCCATTACGGAACGCTGCGGAGCGTTTCGGAATGCCGCAGCTTTGGAAAATAAATACAGGTTGGGAGAATGAACGAAAGACTACAAACAGAACATTAAATAGCATTCCAGAACAGAACGTTAGGCGCAGACAATAAAAGGCAGTCAGGGACAACGATGGTTAGAATGAACAGAGAGGAAACACAGAGGGACTTTACAGTCCACAGATTTTACAGCACAAAAGCAGGATTGATGAAGGAAATTGTGCAATGCCTTAGCCATGCAATTATTCTCTCTCTCTCTCTCTCTCTCTCTCTCTCTCTCTCTCTCTCTCTCTCTCTCTCTCTCTCCTTCTCTCTCTCTCTCTCTCTCTCTCTCTCGCTCTCTCTCTCTCTCTCTCTTCTCTCTCTCACTAACTCTCTCTCTCTCTCTCTCTCTCTCTCTCTCTCTCTCTCTCTCGCTCGCTCTCTCTCTCTCTCCTCTCTCTCTCTCTCTCTCTCTCTCTCTCTCTCTCTCTTCTCTCTCTCTCTCTCTCTCTCTCTCTCTCTCCCTCCCTCCCTCCCTCCCTCCCTCCCTCTCTGGGTTTGTGGAGAACAGTATTCATTACTACAACAGTAACATCCCTCATTAGTTATTGTATTAATTCTCCTATGTGTTAACATGAAGTTGAATCACTGAATGGGTCTAATGAGTTTCGAAGGGCTGCTAGCCAGGGAGCCAGTCAGTCTCTGCTCTAAAACACTGACTGGTCTATTGCCAACTAGTCTCAAATTGTTATCTAATTGGGTTGTGTCCAGCAGCAGAGCGTTGTATGTGTGTTTGTGTGTCCAGCAGCAGAGCGTTGTATGTGTGTGTGTGTATCCAGCAGCAGAGCGTTGTATGTGTGTGTGTGTATCCAGCAGCAGAGCGTTGTATGTGTGTTTGTGTGTCCAGCAGCAGAGCGTTGTATGTGTGTTTGTGTGTCCAGCAGCAGAGCGTTGTATGTGTGTTTGTGTGTCCAGCAGCAGAGCGTTGTATGTGTGTTTGTGTGTCCAGCAGCAGAGCGTTGTATGTGTGTTTGTGTGTCCAGCAGCAGAGCGTTGTATGTGTGTTTGTGTGTGTGTGTATCCAGCAGCAGAGTGTTGTATGTGTGTAATTGGAGCGAGAACAGGAGGGAAAAAGACATGAATAATTGGTAGTGAGCAGATCGAAGGCGTGACATTGCCTATCAATCGTGTGTTCAGACATGATTAATCCTACTACCCCTCTCACCCCCACACACACACACACATGTGTGTGTTACTATGTTACAACCTTCCCCCTCTCTGCCTCCCTTTTTTGTGTCCATCAGTCACTCACACACACACACACACCCCAGCCCTTCTCACTCACTGCTCAGATGAAAATCACATAATCTCCCTGTTGGCCATAGCCCACATCGATCCGTTTCAATTCTTTCTTTCATAATCCGTCTCTTTTCTCTACGTGTCCATCTGTAACTGTACATTCTGTATTCTCTTTCAGTCTTTCTCATTCCCTCTCAGCCTCCCTCTCTCTCCACCCCTACCTCCCTCTCCACCCCTACCCCTACCTCTCTCTCTCCTCCTCTCCCTCCACCTCCATATCTCTCTCCCCCTCTCCCTCCCTCCACCCCTACCTGTCCCTCCGCCTCTCCCTCCACCCCTACCTCTCTTTCTTCCTGTCATCCCATACTGGTCCAGCTATGAGTAGAGTTGCTAGTAGACTCTCTCTCTCTCTCTCTCTCTCTCTCTCTCTCTCTGCTGCAGGGGACAGGGGCCAGGGAAGGTATCTGATGGTATCTCACGTAGAGAACAAAGGGATGCAGGAAACAGCATGGCCTCCTCGGAGTTTAGATTATTGTACGGGCAACAACTGATACAACAGCATGTTTGTCCTTCAGACTAGAGTATTCTAACCTTACCTTTAACTTTACCTCTCCCTCTTTTTAGCTTTCTATCTTTCGCTGTCTCAGCTATCTCTCTAACGTCATGTCTAAATGAGTCAAAACACAAGTGAAAGAAAAACTCACACTCCAAATGAACTCATATGCTTTTTCAACTTCCACCACAAAACAACCTAGACAACCTGAGGGGTGAGAGAAGATGCAAAACAAAATGCCACATGAAGAAGTGTTCCATTTGGAACCTCAGAACCCTGTTTAGTGAAGTTTACAGAACTGCCCCAACAGCATGACATAACAGTCCTCATCGCCGTGGAAACCCTGTTGTCCCGTTTCCATGGTCTCAGGGGGGCATGGTTTCAAACGCGGATTTGATTGGCCGTCGGGCTGCTTCCCTCTGTGTCGTTAATTAGATGTCTTATCCCTTCCCCTCAGGTCTGAGCCACAGCACAGAGACATAATGCTTTCATCAGACTAGCTCAACTTTACCATGAACTAACCCCACTGTTCTACTGTTGTTGAGCTCTCCCAGCCTCTATGTCTAATCCTACTCTGTTCCTACTCACTCTGTCTCCTTTATGCGTCATCCTACTCTGTTCCTACTCACTCTGTCTCCTTTATGCGTCATCCTACTCTGTTACAACCTTCCCCCTCTCTGCCTCCCTTTGTTGTGTCCATCAGTCACTCACCTTGTAACCTCCTGTACTTTCAATCTTTCTCAACGTGTGTGTATAACATAGGTATAACCCCAGTACATATCCCATTCTCTCTCGTCTTTCCTCGCTCTCCCTGTTCACTCTGACAGAAATGTAACAAAGGGATTTATATTACAATACAAATAAAACAGAGCTGACTGTGGTTTGACATTGTAGCAAACTGGAGGATTCTCCCTGCCGACTGGACCACAGGGGAAAGGTGTGTTTGGTATCCAGCCAGGTCATCTGTGATACAAGTCAGTTTTCAACGTTCATCCATGTCTGAGGACGTACAGGAGATGATGTGGAAACCGGCCACAAGGGGGCAACAGTGAGCTGTTACCTTCAAGTAGGTTTCTAGACCGTTGTGGACAGGGATGGCGGAAGGGCGAAAGGTTGCATGTTCGAATCCAGGTGATAGAAATCTATTTTTGATATTTTTGTTTTAAGCCTATCCCAAACCTTAACCCTTACCTTAACCATTCGGAGTTAATGCCTAACCTTAAGAATTCAGAGTTAATGCCTAACCTTACGAGTTCAGAGTTAATGCCTAACCTTAAGAGTTCAGAGTTAATGCCTAACCTTAAAAATTCGGAGTTAATGCCTAAACTTAACCTTGGACCGATACAGAGAAGTAACCAAATACTTAGAAATGTAACGTTTGAAACCACTTTGAAATTTGACGTTTGAGAAACATGGATGAACTTCCAATTCTGACATGAGACTGCGAGAGCTCTACTCAGATCTACTCCCTACAGATATTATTAGTTAATGAGAAATACACCTGCTGTCCAAAACAGACCAATCACACCTCTGTATGTCCACCGTACTGTATCAATGTTACCAGAATACAGCAGAAAGGTGTTTGGTATCATTCATTCATTAATTCATTCATTCATACATACACACTCAATTATTAATTCATTCATCTTTGTATCTCATGTCTTTATCTCTTCTTCCCTCACTCCATAGATCAAATTATCTGCTGCTGTACAACACAAACACACACACAAATATGGTCCATACAGTACCTTAAAGAAAGATTCACACCTTGACTTTTTCCAAATTTTATTGTTTTACAGCCTGAATTTAAAATGGATTAAATTGAGATGTTGTGTCACTGGCCTACACACAATACCCCATAATGTCAAAGTGGAATTATGTTTTTAGACAATTTTACAAATTCATACAAAATGTAAAGCTGAAGGGGCTCCCGAGTGGCCCAGCGGTCTAAGGCACAGCATTGCAGTAATAGAGGTGTCACTACAGACCCTGGTTCAATCCCGGGCTGTTTCACGACCGGCCGTGATCATGAGTCCCATAGGGCGGCGCACAATTGGCCCAGCGTCGTCTGGGTTAGGGGAGGGTTCAGCCAGGGGTGCTCTAGTGACTCCTTGAGGTGGGCCGGGCGCCTGCAAGCTGTCGTCAGGTGAACGGTGTTTTCTCCGACACATTGGTGTGGCTGGCTTCCAGGTTAAGCGGGTGGGTGTTAAGAAGCGTGGGTTATGTTTCGGAGGACGCAAGACTCGACCTTTGCCTCCCGAGCCCGTTGGGGAGTTGCAGCGATGAGACGAGATCAAAATTGGGGAAATACACTACCATTAAGATTTTGGACACACCTACATTTACATTCAAGGGTTTTTCTTTATTTTTTTTAAATTGTTTACATTGTAGAATAATAGTGAAGACATGAAAACTATGAAATAACACATATGGAATCATGTAGTAAACAAAAAAAGTGTTAAACAAATCAAAATACATTTCATATTTGAGATTCTTCAAATAGCCCCCCTTTGCCTTGATGACAGCTTTGCACACTCTTGTCATTCTCTCAACCAGCTTAACGAGGTAGTCACCTGGAATGCATTTCAATTAACAGGTGTGCCTTCTTAAAAGTTAATTTGTGGAATTTCTTTCCTTCTTACTGCGTTTGAGCCAATCAGTTGTGTTGTGACAAGGTATACAGAAGATATACCTATTTGGTAAAATACCAAGTCCATATTATGGCAAGAACAGCTCAAATAACCAAAAAGAAATGACAGTCCATCATTACTTTAAGACATGAAGGTCAGTCAATAAGAAACATTTTAAAAACGTTTAAAGTTTCTTCAAGTGCAGTCGCAAAAACCATCAAGCGCTATGATGAAACTGGCTCTCATGAGGACCACCACCGGAATGGAAGACCCAGAGTTACTTCTGCTGCAGAGGATGAGTTCATTAGAGTACCAGCCTCAGAAAATAAATGCTTTATAGAGTTCAAGTAACAGACACATCTCAACATCAACTGTTCAGAGGAGACTGTGTGAATCAGGCCTTCATGGTCGAATTGCTGCAAAGAAACCACTACTAAAGGACACCAATAAGAAGAAGAGACTTGCTTGGGCCAAGAAACACGAGCAATGGATATTAGACTGGTGGAAATGTGTCCTTTGGTCTGGAGTCCAAATTTGAGGTTTTTGGTTTCAACCGCTGTGTCTTTGTGTGACGCGGTGTGGTTGAACGGATGATCTCTGCATGTGTATTTTCCACCGTAAAGCATGGAGGAGGAGGTGTTATGGTGTGGGGGTGCTTTGCTGGTGACACTGTCTGTGATTTATTTAGAATTTAAGGCACACTTAACCAGCATGGCTACCACAGCATTCTGCAGCGATATGCCATCCCTTCTGGTTTGGGCTTAGTGGGACTATCATTTGTTTTTCAACAGGACAATCACCCAAAACACACCTCCAGGCTGTGTAAGGGCTATTTTACCAAGAAGGAGAGTGATGGAGTGCTGCGTCAGATGACCTGGCCTCCGCAATCACCCGACTTCAACCCGATTGAGATGGTTTGGGATGAGTCGGACCGCAGAGTGAAGGAAAAGCAGCCAACATGTGCTCAGCATATGTTGGAACTCCTTCAAGACTGTTGGAAAAGCATTCCAGGTGAAGCTGGTTGAGAGAATGCCAAGAGCTGTCATCAAGGCGAAGAGTGGCTATTTGAAGAATCTCAAATATGAAATATATTTTGATTTGTTTAACACTTTTTTGGTTACTACATGATTCCATATGTGTTATTTCATCGTTTTCATGTCTTCAGTATTATTGTATAATGTATACAATTGTAAAAATAAAGAAAAACCCTTGAATGAGTAGGTGTGTCCAATTTTTGACTGGTACTGTAAATGAAAAGCTGAAATGTCTTGAGTCAATAAGTATTCAACCCCTTTGTTTTGACAAGCCTAAATAAGTTCAGGAGTAAAGATTTGCTTAACAAGTCACATAATAAGTTGCATGGACTCACTCTGTGTACAATAATAGTGTTTAACATGATTTTTGAATGACTACCTCGTCTCTGTACCCCACACATACAATTATCTGTAAGGTCCCTCAGTTGAGCAGTGAATTTCAAACACAGATTCAACCACAAAGACCAGGGAGGTTTTCCAATGCTTCGCAAAGAAGGGCAATCATTACATTTAAAGCAGACATTGAATATCCCTTTGAGCATGGTGCAGTTATTAATTACAATTTGGATGGTGTATAAATACACCCAGCCACTACAAAGATACAGCCGTCCTTCCGAACTCAGTTGCCGGAGAGGAAGGAAACCACTCAGGGACTTCACCATGAGGCCAATGGTGACTTTAAAACAGTTACAGAGTTTAATGGCTGAGGATGGACCAACAACATTGTAGTTACTCCACAATACTAACATCATTGACAGAGTAAAAAGAAGGAAGCCTGTACAGAATACAACTATTCCAAAACATGCATCCTGTTTGCAATAAGGCTCTAAAGTAATACTGCAAAAAATGTGGGAAAGCAATTCACTTCTTGTCCTAAATACAAAGTGCTATGTTTGGGTTAAATCCAATAAAACACATTACTGAGTACCACTCTCCATATTTTCAAGTATAGTGGTGGCTGCATCATGTTATGGGTATCTTGTAATCTTTAAGGACTGGGGAGTTTTTCAAGATAAAAAATAAACGGAATGAAGCTAAGCACAGGCAAAATCCTAGAGGAAAACCTGGTTCAGTCTGCTTTCCACCAGACACTGGGAGATGAATTCGCCTATTAGCAGGACAATAACCTAAAACACAAGGCCAAATCTACAGTGGAGTTGCTTACCAAGAAGACAGTGAATGTTCCTGAGTGGCCGAGTTACAGTTTTGACTTAAATCTACTTGAAAATATATGGCAAGATCTGAAAATGGTTGTCTAGCAATTTGACAGAGCTCGAAAAATAAAATAAAAAAACGTGTAAATGTTGGCATGGGGTTGTTCAGTGACAGTAAATATTTAAACTATAAATTATGCATTTGTGACATCAATATTTAATATATTTTTTAAAAAGTTAATAAATACAGCAGCTTAGCGGTTAAGAGTGTTAAGAGCATTGGGCCACTAACCGAAAGGTCACTGGTTCGAATCCCCAAGCTGACTAGGTGAAAAATCTGTATGAGCCCTTCAGCAAGGCACTTAACCATAATTGCTCCTGTAAGTCGCTCTGGATAACAGCGTCTGCTAAATGACTAAAATGTTAATGTACATCCCTCTCTCCTGAGTCTATATCAATAGGTCCATCTCCCCTGTACATCCCTCTATCCTGAGTCTATATCAATAGGTCCATCTCCCCTGTACATCCCTCTATCCTGAGTCTATATCAATAGGTCCATCTCCCCTGTACATCCCTCTATCCTGAGTCTATATCAATAGGTCCATCTCCCCTGTACATCCCTCTATCCTGAGTCTATATCAATAGGTCCATCAAATCAAATCAAATCAAATTTTATTGGTCACATGCGCCGAATACAACAGGTGCAGACATTACAGTGAAATGCTTACTTACAGCCCTTAACCAACAGTGCATTTATTTTAAACAAAAAAAGTAAGAATAAAACAACAACAAAAAAAGTGTTGAGAAAAAAAGAGCAGAAGTAAAATAAAGTGACAGTAGGGAGGCTATATATACAGTAAAATAAAGTGACAGTAGGGAGGCTATATATACAGGGGGGTACCGTTGCAGAGTCAATGTGCGGGGGCACCGGCTAGTTGAGGTAGTTGAGGTAATATGTAAATGTGGGTAGAGTTAAAGTGACTATGCATAAATACTTAACAGAGTAGCAGCAGCGTAAAAAGGATGGGGTGGGGGGGCAGTGCAAATAGTCCGGGTAGCCATGATTAGCTGTTCAGGAGTCTTATGGCTTGGGGGTAGAAGCTGTTGAGAAGTCTTTTGGACCTAGACTTGGCACTCCGGTACCGCTTGCCGTGCGGTAGCAGAGAGAACAGTCTATGACTAGGGTGGCTGGAGTCTTTGACAATTTTGAGGGCCTTCCTCTGACACCGCCTGGTATAGAGGTCCTGGATGGCAGGGAGCTTTGCCCCAGTGATGTACTGGGCCGTACGCACTACCCTCTGTAGTGCCTTGCGGTCAGAGGCCAAGCAGTTGCCATACCAGGCGGTGATGCAACCAGTCAGGATGCTCTCGATGGTGCAGCTGTAGAATTTTTTGAGGATCTGAGGACCCATGCCAAATCTTTTTAGTCTCCTGAGGGGGAATAGGCTTTGTCGTGCCCTCTTCACGACTGTCTTGGTGTGTTTGGACCATGATAGTTCGTTGGTGATGTGGACACCAAGGAACTTGAAGCTCTCAACCTGTTCCACTACAGCCCCGTCGATGAGAATGGGGGCGTGCTCAGTCCTCTTTTTTTTCCTGTAGTCCACAATCATCTCCTTTGTCTTGGTCACGTTGAGGGAGAGGTTGTTGTCCTGGCACCACACGGCCAGATCTCTGACCTCCTCCCTATAGGCTGTCTCATCGTTGTCGGTGATCAGGCCTACCACTGTTGTGTCGTCGGCAAACTTAATGATGGTGTTGGAGTCGTGCCTGGCCATGCAGTCATGGGTGAACAGAGAGTACAGGAGGGGACTGAGCACGCACCCCTGAGGGGCCCCCGTGTTGAGGATCAGTGTGGCAGATGTGTTGTTACCTACCCTTACCACCTGGGGGCGGCCCGTCAGGAAGTCCAGGATCCAGTTGCAGAGGGAGGTGTTTAGTCCCAGGATCCTTAGCTTAGTGATGAGCTTAGAGGGCACTATGGTGTTGAATGCTGAGCTGTAGTCAATGAATAGCATTCTCACGTAGGTGTTCCTCTTGTCCAGGTGGGAAAGGGCAGTGTGGAGTGCAATAGAGATTGCATCATCTGTGGATCTGTTGGGGTGGTATGCAAATTGGAGTGGGTCTAGGGTTTCTGGGATTATGCTGTTGATGTGAGCCATGACCAGTCTTTCAAAGCACTTCATGGCTACAGACGTCAGTGCTACGGGTCGGTAGTCATTTAGGCAGGTTATCTTAGAGTTCTTGGGCACGGGGACTATGGTGGTCTGCTTGAAACATGTTGGTATTACAGACTCAGTCAGGGACATGTTGAAAATGTCAGTGAAGACACTTGCCAGTTGGTCAGCACATGCTCGGAGTACACGTCCTGGTAATCCGTCTGGCCCTGCGGCCTTGTGAATGTTGACCTGCTTAAAAGTCTTACTCACATCGGCTACGGAGAGCGTGATCACATAGTCGTCCGGAACAGCTGGTGCTCTTATGCATGCTTCAGTGTTGCTTGCCTCGAAGCGAGCATAGAAGTGGTTTAGCTCGTCTGGTAGGCTTGTGTCACTGGGCAGCTCGCGGCTGTGCTTCCCTTTGTAGTCTGTAATAGTTTTCAAGCCCTGCCACATCCGACGAGCGTCAGAGCCAGTGTAGTATGATTCAATCTTAGACCTGTATTGACTCTTTGCCTGTTTGATGGTTCGTCGGAGGTCATAGCGGGATTTCTTATAAGCGTCCGGGTTAGAGTCCCGTTCCTTGAAAGCGGCAGCTCTACCCTTTAGCTCAGTGCGGATGTTTCCTGTAATCCATGGCTTCTGGTTGGGGTATGTACGTACGGTCACTGTGGGGACGACATCATCGATGCACTTATTGATGAAGCCAGTGACTGATGTGGTGTACTCCTCAATGCTGTCTGAAGAATCCCGGAACATGTTCCAGTCTGTGCTAGCAAAACAGTCCTGTAGCTTAGCATCTGCGTCATCTGACCACTTTTTTATTAACCGAATCACTGGTGCTTCCTGCTTCAGTTTTTGCTTATAAGCAGGAATCAGGAGGATAGAGTTATGGTCAGATTTGCCAAATGGAGGGCGAGGGAGAGCTTTGTATGCGTCTCTGTGTGTGGAGTAAAGGTGGTCTAGAGTTTTTTTCCCTCTGGTTGCACATTTAACATGTTGGTAGAAATTAGGTAGAACGGATTTAAGTTTCCCTGCATTAAAGTCCCCGGCTACTAGGAGCGCTGCATCTGGATGAGCGTTTTCCTGTTGATTAATGGCCTTGTACAACTCATTCAGTGCAATCTTAATGCCAGCATTGGTTTGTGGTGGTAAATAGACAGCTATGAAAAATATAGATGAAAACTCTCTTGGTAAATAGTGTGGTCTACAGCTTATCATAAGATACTCTACCTCAGGCGAGCAAAACCTTGAGACTTCCTTAGTATTTGATTTTGTGCACCAGCTGTTGTTTACAAATATACACAGACCGCCTCCCCTTGTCTTACCAGAGTCAGATGTTCTGTCCTGCCGATGTAGCGTATAGCCTGCTAGCTGAATGTTATCATTGTTGTCGTTCAGCCACGACTCCGTGAAACATAAGATATTACAGTTTTTAATGTCCCGTTGGTAGGATAACCGTAATCTTAAATCGTCAATTTTATTCTCAAAAGATTGAACGTTGGCTAATAGGATTGATGGGAGAGGCAGTTTACTCGCTCGCCGTCGGATCCTTACAAGGCACCCGGATCTGCGTCCGCGATATCTCCGTCTCTTCCTCACGCGAATGACGGGGATCTGGGCCTTGTCGGGTGTCTGTAGGATATCCTTCGTGAACGCCTCGTTGAAGAAAAAATCTTCGTCCAATGCGAGGTGAGTAATCGCTGTCCTGATATCCAGAAGCTCTCTTTGGTTATAAGAGACGATGGCAGAAACATTATGTACAAAATAAATTCCAAATAACGCGGAAAAACACACATAATAGTACAATTGGTTAGAGGGCTGTAAAACGGCAGCCATCTTCTCCGGCGCTGTTCGTGTACATCTCCCCTGTACATCCCTCTATCCTGAGGCTATATCAATAGGTCCATCTCCCCTGTACATCCCTCTATCCTGAGTCTATATGTCACGCCCTGGCTCTGGGGACACTGTTATGTTGAGCCAGGGTGTGTAGATCTATGTTCTCTATTTCTATGTTGGCCTGAGTGACTCCCAATCAGAGGCAACGAGTGTCAGCTGTTTGCTGGTTGTCTCTGATTGGGAGCCATATTTAAACTGTCGGTTTTTCCTTTGTTTTTTGTGGGTTCTTGTGTCAAGTTGGTTGTGTTTGACCGTGTACTGTCACGTTACCGTCTTTGTTGTTTTGATCGCGTTTCGCTCAATAAAAGAGTATGTTTGCCTGCAACGCTGCGCCTTGGTCCTCATCTGTTCCCGACGAACGTGACAGAAGAACCCACCAAGACAGGACCAAGCAGCGTGAAGAGCAGAGAGGTTGGTCTATGGAGCAGTGGAGTAAGAGTCTCGACTGGGCCAAGCCAAGTGAGGAGCAGAAAGGTTGGACTTTGAAGCAGTGGAGTAAGAGTCTCGACTGGGCCAAGCCAAGTGAGGAGCAGAAAGGTTGGACTTTGAAGCAGTGGAGTGAGTGTCTGGCTAGAGACATGGAGGCCTGGTCCAAGAGGAGAGCCGCCCAGAAATGTTTTAGGGGGGGGCTCACGACGTGGACGTCGGGGCAGCAGGAGGCCGCGATAGAGCGGTCCAGCGGGTTGGCAGAGGAGGCCGCCAGGTTAAGGGGGCCACTGGTCACTAAGGGGAAGGAAAGTGTGGAGGCACGGCGAGAGGTACTGGGGTGTGTTACCAGTCCGGTCCGGCCCGTTCCTGATCCCTGCATAGGGCCAGGGGTGTGTGTCCCCAGTACGGTCCGGCCTGTCCCTGTTCCTCGCATCGAGCCTGTGGTGCGTGTCGTCAGCCCGGCCCGGCCCGTTCCTGCTCCCCGCACCAAGTCTGTGGTGCGTTTCGTCAGCCCGGCTCGGCCCATTCCTGCTCCCCGCACCAAGTCTGTGGTGCGTTTCGTCAGCCCGGTCCGGCCCGTTCCTGCTCTCCGCACCAAGTCTGTGGTGCGCGTCGCCAGCCCAGTCCGGCCCATTCCTGCTCCCCGCACCCAGCCAGGGGTGCGTATCGTCAGCCCGGCTCGGCCCGTTCCTCCTCCACGCACCAAGCCAGGGGTGCGCATCGTCAGCCCGGTCCGGTCCATTCCTGCTCCACGCACCAAGCCAGGGGTGTGTATCGTCAGCCCGGTCCGGCCAGTTGCTACTCCACGCACCAAGTCAGGGGTGCGCATCGTCAGCCCGGTCCGGTCCGTTCCTGCTCCACGCACCAAGCCAGGGGTGCGTGTCGTTAGTCCGGCTCCGGCCAGCGGGGCCAGACCGGACCAGGGGTACTTTGGGGGGTTGGAGAGGGAGTGGGGATCGGGCCCAGAGCCGGATCCGCCGCCAAGGCGGAGTGCCCACCCGGTCCCTCCCCTGTGGTATTTAGTTGGCGCGGTCGGAGTCCGCGCCTTTAGGGGGGGGTACTGTCACGCCCTGGCTCTGGGGACACTGTTATGTTGAGCCAGGGTGTGTAGATCTATGTTCTCTATTTCTATGTTGGCCTGAGTGACTCCCAATCAGAGGCAACGAGTGTCAGCTGTTTGCTGGTTGTCTCTGATTGGGAGCCATATTTAAACTGTCGGTTTTTCCTTTGTTTTTTGTGGGTTCTTGTTTCAAGTTGGTTGTGTTTGACCGTGTACTGTCACGTTACCGTCTTTGTTGTTTTGATCGCGTTTCGCTCAATAAAAGAGTATGTTTGCCTGCAACGCTGCGCCTTGGTCCTCATCTGTTCCCGACGAACGTGACACTATATCAATAGGTCCATCTCCCCTGTACATCCCTCTATCCTGAGTCTATATCAATAGGTCCATCTCCCCTGTACATCCCTCTATCCTGAGTCTATATCAATAGGTCCATCTCCCATGTACATCCCTCTATCCTGAGTCTATATCAATAGGTCCATCTCCCCTGTACATCCCTCTATCCTGAGTCTATATCAATAGGTCCATCTCCCCTGTACATCCCTCTATCCTGAGTCTATATCAATAGGTCCATCTCCCCTGTACATCCCTCTATCCTGAGTCTATATCAATAGGTCCATCTCCCCTGTACATCCCTCTATCCTGAGTCTATATCAATAGGTCCATCTCCCCTGTACATCCCTCTATCCTGAGTCTATATCAATAGGTCCATCTCCCCTGTACATCCCTCTATCCTGAGTCTATATCAATAGGTCTACGGTATCTCCATTGTTCACTGTCAGAATGCATAACTTACTATTATCCCACAACTTCACCTCAGACTAAACATGATATACACCAGGAGTATTCCCATGTTTATGTCCATTATACCTCACTGTCAGCATATCAAACACACCTCTAAATAAGTTTTTCCCTTCTAGCATGTAGCCTGAACATTTCTCCCCCTGTCAGTGTTTAAGGAACACAGAAAAATGTATGGTTCGCCCCCGATTATTTTTGAATAGAATCAATGTTGTGTGTGATGTGATTAAAATTCTGAGTCGATGACCTGTTACGTCTTGGGGCCCATAACTTGAAGGATCTTTAGCTATTTAGAGAGAGAAGCGGTGTGGAACCAGACTCAAGGTCCTACTATCGCATTTAATTTCAATACAGAGGGGATACTGGGAGGAGAGGAGTGAGGGGGGAATGGAGGAAGAGAGGCCTGTACGGTACAGTATACGCTCTAGATATAACAAGGACATGAGATTGATGTTTTTACAGGTTCTACCAAGGCCAGAAAGAGAGAGAAGCAAAGGGTCTGTGGGTGGGAGAGAAAGAGATGGGGAGGGGTGGAGAAAGAGAGGGAAGGGAGTGGAAAGAGAGGACCAGAAAAATAAAGTAGGGAAAGAAGGGTAAAGTGGGTAGAACGGAGGATGAACAAAATAGAAAATGGGGTGTATAGGAGGGAGGGGTTAGAAGTGTAAGGGGGAGAAGGGGGGAGGGGTTAGAGGTGTAAGGGGGAGAAGGGGGAGGGGTTTGAGGTGTAAGGGGGAGAAGGAGGGAGGGGTTAGAGGTGTAAGGGGGAGAAGGGGGAGAATGAGGGAGGGGTTAGAGGTGTAAGGGGGTGAAGGAGGGAGGGGTTAGAGGTGTAAGGGGGAGAAGGGGGAGAAGGAGGGAGGGGTTAGAGGTGTAAGGGGGAGAAGGGGGGAGGGGTTAGAGGTGTAAAGGGGAGAAGGGGGAGAAGGAGGGAGGGGTTAGAGGTGTAAGGGGGAGAAGGAGGGAGGGGTTAGAGGTGTAAGGGGGAGAAGGGGGAGAAGGAGGGAGGGGTTAGAGGTGTAAGGGGGAGAAGGGGGGAGGGGTTAGAGGTGTAAGGGGGAGAAGGAGGGAGGGGTTAGAAGTGTAAGGGGGAGAAGGAGGGAGGGGTTAGAGGTGTAAGGAGGAGAAGGAGGGAGGGGTTAGAGGTGTAAGGGGGAGAAGGAGGGAGGGGTTAGAGGTGTAAAGGGGAGAAGGGGGAGAAGGAGGGAGGGGTTAGAAGTGTAAAGGGGAGAAGGGGGAGAATGAGGGAGGGGTTAGAGGTGTAAGGGGGAGAAGGAGGGAGGGGTTTGAGGTGTAAGGGGGAGAAGGAGGGAGGGGTTAGAAGTGTAAAGGGGAGAAGGGGGAGAAGGAGGGAGGGGTTAGAAGTGTAAAGGGGAGAAGGGGGAGAATGAGGGAGGGGTTAGAGGTGTAAGGGGGAGAAGGAGGGAGGGGTTAGAGGTGTAAGGGGGAGAAGGAGGGAGGGGTTTGAGGTGTAAGGGGGAGAAGGAGGGAGGGGTTAGAAGTGTAAAGGGGAGAAGGGGGAGAAGGAGGGAGGGGTTAGAAGTGTAAAGGGGAGAAGGGGGAGAATGAGGGAGGGGTTAGAGGTGTAAGGGGGAGAAGGAAGGAGGGGTTAGAGGTGTAAAGGGGAGAAGGAGGAGAAGGGGGGAGGGGTTAGAGGTGTAAGGGGGAGAAGGGGGAGGGGTTAGAAGTGTAAGGGGGAGAAGGGGGAGGGGTTAGAGGTGTAAGGGGGAGAAGGGGGAGGGGTTAGAAGTGTAAGGAAGCCTATATTATACTGAACAAAAATATAAATGCAACAATTTCAAAGATTTTACAGAGTTACAGTTCATATAAGGATATCAGTCAATTGAAATAAATGCATTAGGCCCTAATCAATGGATTTCACATGACTGGAAATACAGATATGCATCTGGAGGTCACAGACACCTTAAAAGTAGGGGCATGGACCGCCATATGCCTCATGCAACGCAACACATCTCCTTCGCATAGAGTTGATCAGCCTGTTGATTGTGGCCTATGGAATGTTGTCACACTCCTCTTCAATGGCTGTGCGAAGTTGTCTGGAACACGATGTCGTACACATCGATCCAGATCATCCCAAACATGCTCAATGGGTGACATTGTGTACAGATCCTTGCGACATGGGGCCGTGCATTATCATGCTGAAACATGAGGTGATGGCAGTGGATGAATGGCACGACAATGGGCCTCAGGATCTTCTCACGTTATCTCTGTGCATTCAAATTGCCATCGATAGAACACAATTTTGTTCGTTGTTCATAGCTCATGCCTGCCCATACCATAACCCCACCGCCACCATGGGGCACTCTGTTCACAACGTTGACGTCAGCAAACTGCTCGCCCAAACAACGCTATTGTCACGATCGTCTGAGGAAACGGACCAATACGCAGCGCGTGGAGTGAACATGATGACTTTATTTAAATAAAAGCAACCACGAAAACAACAAACAAATGACGATAGTGAAGTCCTACAGTGACTATGACTGAACCTGGAACAAAAACCCACAACCACAAGGTGAAAACACACAGTATAAATATGGCTCCCAATCAGAGATAACGAGCCGACAGCTGACACTCGTTACCTCCGATTGGGAGTCATTGACCAAACATAGAAAACAACAACCTAGACACCCAACATAGAACATAAACACATAGACTGCACACACCCTGGCTCAACAATAATGAGTCCCAGAACCAGGGTGTGACAGTACCCCCCCCTAAAGGCGCGGACTGCGACCGCGCCTCAAAACCCCCAAACAGGGGAGGGCTGGGCGGGCATACCTCCTCGGTGGCGGTTCTGGCTCCGGCCTAGACCACCACCCCACCATAGTCACTACCCGCTTACGTAGCCTCCTCCAAATGACCACCCTCCACCTTAACCCCACTAGATTAAGGGCCAGCACCGGACTAAGGGGCAGCACCAGGCTAAGGGGCAGCACCGGACTAAGGGACAGCACCGGACTAAGGGGCAGCACCGGACTAAGGGGCAGCACCGGACTAAAGAGCAGCACCGGACTGAATGGCAAATCCTGGCTGGCTGAAGGCTCTGGCTGATCCTGTCTGGCGGAAGGCTCTGGCTGATCCTGTCTGGCGGAAGGCTCTAGCGGCTCCTGTCTGGCGGAAGGCTTTAGCGGCTCCGGTCTGGCGGACGGCTCTGAAGGCTCATGGCCGACGGGCGGCTTATGCAGCGCTTGGCAGACGGACAGTTCAGACGGCGTTGGGCAGACAGGCAGTTCAGGCCCCGTTGGGCAGACGGCAGACTCTGGCCGTCTGAGGCGCACTATAGGCCTGGTGCGTGGTGCCGGAACTGGTGGTCCCGTGCTGAGGACACGCATCTCAGGGCTAGTGCGGGGAGAAGGAACAGGCCGGACCGGGCTGGCGACGCGCACCGTCAGTTTGGTGCGAGTGGCAGGAACAGGCCGGGTCGGGCTGGCGACGCGCACCGTAGACTTGGTGCAGGTGGCAGGAACAGGCCGGACCGGGCTGGCGACGCGCACCGTCAGTTTGGTGCGAGTGGCAGGAACAGGCCGGGTCGGGCTGGCGACGCGCACCGTAGACTTGGTGCGGGTGGCAGGAACAGGCCGGACCGGGCTGGCGACGCGCACCGTCAGTTTGGTGCGAGTGGCAGGAACAGGCCGGGTTGGGCTGGCGACGCGCACCGTAGGTTTGGTGCGAGTGGCAGGAACAGGCCGGGTCGGGCTGGCGACGTACACCGTAGGCTTAGTACGTGGAGCAGGAACTGGCCGGGCTGGGCTGGCGACGCACACCGTAGGTTCTGTGCGTGGAGCAGGAACAGACCGGGCTGGGCTGGCAACGCACACCGTAGGCCTTGTGCGAGAGGCAGGAACAGGTCGGACCGGGCTGGAGACGCGCACCGTCCCTTTGGTGCGAGGGGCCGTACCAGGCCGGACCGTACTGGGGACACACACCACTGGCTCTACCCCGGGAACTGGAACGGGCCGGACCGGACTGGATACACACCTCAGTCTCTCACGCCGTGCCTCTACATCTCCTTTCCCTCCTTTAACCAGTAGCCCCCGTAACCTGGTGGCCTCTTGAATTCGCCCCTTCTCTGCCTCCGTTAGCCCCGTCGTCCAAGCCATGTGCTCCCCCCAAAAAACTTTTTGGGGTTGCCTCTCGTCCTTCCAACGATGATGGCCCTGCTGACGCCGTTGCTCCTCTCTCGCCAGGGCCTTGATCTTCCCCCAAGGTCCCTTGCCCCCGAGCATGTCCTCCCAGGACCACGATTTGCCCACCTGGGCCATCGCCAGCCTCTCGATCTCCTTACCAGGCGCTTCCTCCCATGTCCAGCTGTCTTGCTCCTGGACACGCTGCTTGGTCCTTCTATGGTGGGTTTTTCTGTCACGATCGTCTGAGGAAACGGACCAATACGCAGCGCGTGGAGTGAACATGATGACTTTATTTAAATAAAAGCAACCACGAAAACAACAAACAAATGACGATAGTGAAGTCCTACAGTGACTATGACTGAACCTGGAACAAAAACCCACAACCACAAGGTGAAAACACACAGTATAAATATGGCTCCCAATCAGAGATAACGAGCCGACAGCTGACACTCGTTACCTCCGATTGGGAGTCATTGACCAAACATAGAAAACAACAACCTAGACACCCAACATAGAACATAAACACATAGACTGCACACACCCTGGCTCAACAATAATGAGTCCCAGAACCAGGGTGTGACAGCTATACACGCTCTCTGCCATCTGCCCAGTACAGTTGAAACCGGGATTCATCCATGAAGAGTGCCAGTGGCCATCGAATGTGAGCATTTGCCAACTGAAGTCGGTTACGACGCCGAACAGTAGTCAGATCAAGACCCTGGTGAGGACAAGGCAGCAGCTACTCTTCCTGGGGTCCAACCACAATTGACATACAATAAAACAATCCATAACACAACACCTTATTACACACTACTCTACCATAACATATTTACAACACAAAATCAATAATACAGCAAAATAACAATATTAAAATGTGTGTTGTTAGAGTGCGTGTTAGCATGTGTTTGCGAATGCTGTGTGTGTGTGTGTGTGTGTGTCTTTTCACAGTCCGCGCTATTCCATAAAGTGTAGTTTTATCTGTTTGTTTTTTTGTTGATTTTACTGCTTGACTGAGTTACATGATGTGGAATAGAGTTCCATGTAGTCATGGCTCTATGTAGTACTGTGCGTTTCCCGTAGTCTGTTCTGGACGAGCTTCCCTGAGATGGTTTCTGACAGTTTGTGCAGAAATTGTTCAGTTGTACAAACCCACAGTTTCATCAGCTGTCCTGGAGGTTGGTCTCAGACGATCCCAAACATGAAGAAACCGGATATGGAGGTCCTGGGCTGGCGTGGTTATACATGGTCTGCGGTTGTGAGGTCGGTTGGACGTACTGCCAAATACTATAAAACGACATTGGAGGCGGCTTATGGTAGAGAAATTAACATTCAATTATCTGGCAACAGCTCTGGTGGACATTCCTGGAGTCATCATGCCAATTGCACTTTGCCTCAAAACTTGACACGTGTGACATTGTGTTGTGTGACGAAACTGCACATTTTAGAGTATAATTGTATTGTCCCCAGCACAAGGAGCACCTGTGTAATGATCATGCTGTTTAATCAGTTTCTTGATATGCCACACCTGTCAGGTGGATGGATTATCTTGTCAAAGGAGAAATGCTCACTAGCAAGGATGTAAACAAATTTGTGCCCAAAATTTGAGAGAAAAACGCTTTTTATGAATATTTCTGGGATCATTTATTTCAGCTCATGAAACATGGGACCAACACTTTACATGTTGTGTTTATATTTTCGTTCAGTGTATATAATCTATTATTTGTTAACTTTGCCATGTAATGAGCTGCAGCAGTACAGAGCCATCACTAGACCGGCACCTTCCTCACTCGCTAGATCAGCAATGTGCCAGATGTGCAATTGAAGGGGAATTGAACTAAAAATGTGGTTTCTTCCAGACCAAAATGTTTTACTTCTGATGTGATTTAACCATTGACATGGACTCAGAGCATCCATTGCGTATTTTCTCTATAAACAATTACTGAGAACATCATTTGGGAAAATATATACTGCATTTTTTGGGGGGAAAATCTGATTTTATAGGGCCCCCTTAGTTGTTTATTTTTATATTTTTGTTCAGTGTATTTTGTCAAATTGTGTTTATTTATTTACTTCTTCTTTCTGATCAAGTTGTTTGTGTTTGAAGACGAGGCGCTAATGCCTCTCGTTCATCTAATTGAATTAAGTGCTGACATTTCCCATTACTTCCTTTACAATGATAAAAGCAGCTTTAGGCTTTTATGTGGGGCTTAATGGCAGCCTACTATAAACTACACCAAGCTGATTGCCTCACCCTCGCTGCGTTAGGCCACAACACACACACACGCGAGCGCGCACACACACTCAAAAAAACACACCCATACACACAATAACACTTTAAGACTTTTTTTTAGTAATTACCGGAGTTTAAGCAGCAAGTTATTTACATTTAAATCCCTTTTACTCAGTCCCCAGCCCTGCTGAATTACCATCCCCTCGCCTTGAGAGGCTGGTTTAGGATGAGTCTGACCGCAGAGCGAAGGAAAAGCAGCCAAGTGCTCAGCATATGTAGGAACTCCTTCAAGAACTCCTTCAAGACTGTTGGAAAATAATTCCATTCTAATGCCATGACATCATTTTCTGGAATTTTGCAAGCTGTTTAAAGGCACAGTCAACTTAGTGTATGTAAACTTCTGACCCACTGGAATTGTGATACAGTGAATTAGTCAAATAATCTGTCTGTAAACAATTGTTGGAAAAATTACTTGTGTCATGCACAAAGTAGATGTCCTAACCGACTTGCCAAAACTATAGTTTGTTAACAAGAAATTTGTGGAGTGGTTGAAAAACGAGTTTTAATGACCCCAACCTAAGTTTTACATTTTTACATTTACGTCATTTAGCAGACGCTCTTATCCACAGCGACTTACAAATTGGTGCATTCACCTTATAGCCAGTGGAATAACCACTTTACAATGTTTTTTATTTTTATTTTATTTAGATAATTTTTATTGTTTCCTATTATCATTATTTTTTTTTTGGGGGGGGGGGGGGTAAGGGGGGGGTAGAAGGATTACTTTATCCTATCCCAGGTATTCCTTAAAGAGGTGGGGTTGCAAGTGTCTCCGGAAGGTGGTGAGTGACTCCGCTGTCCTGGCGTCGTGAGGGAGCTTGTCCACCATTGCGGTGCCAGAGCAGCGAACAGTTTTGACTGGGCTGAGCGGGAACTGTGCTTCCGCAGAGGTAGGGGGGCCAGCAGGCCAGAGGTGGATGATTGCAATGCCCTCGTTTGGGTGTAGGGACTGATCAGAGCCTGAAGGTATGGAGGTGCCGTTCCCCTCACAGCTCCGTAGGCAAGCACCATGGTCTTGTAGCAGATGCGACCTTCAACTGGAAGCCAGTGGAGTGTGCGGAGGAGCGGGGTGACGTGAGAGAACTTGGGAAGGTTGAACACCAGACAGGCTGCAGCATTCTGGATGAGTTGTAGGGGTTTAATGGCACAGGCAGGGAGCCCAGCCAACAGCGAGTTGCAGTAATCCAGACGGGAGATGACAAGTGCCTGGATTAGGACCTGTGCCGCTTCCTGTGTAAGGCAGGGTCGTACTCTCCGAATGTTGTAGAGCATGAACCTACAGGATTGGGTCACCGCCTTGATGTTAGCGGAGAACGACAGGGTGTTGTCCAGGGTCACGCCAAGGCTCTTCGCACTCTGGGAGGAGGACACAATGGAGTTGTCAACCGTGATGGCGAGATCATGGAACGGGCAGTCCTTCCCCGGGAGGAAGAGCAGCTCCGTCTTGCCAAGGTTCAGCTTGAGGTGGTGATCCGTTATCCACACTGATATTTCTGCCAGACATGCAGAGATGCGATTCGCCACCTAAGTGTAAACTTCCGACTTCAACTGTATATATTTATACCCAGGACTACGACATTGCTTGTCCTAATATTTCTATATTTCTTAATTCCATTCCATTACTTTTAGATTTGTGTGTATTGTTGTGTATTGTTAGATATTACTGCACTGTTGGAGCTAGGAACACAAGCATTTCGCTACACCCGCAATAACATCTGCTAAATATGTGTATGCGACCAATAACATTTGATTTGATTTGATAAAAAAGCATCTAGACATTATCTTTTAGACTAGCATTTGGTTTGCAACAGCGGAGATTTCAATAAACCTTGTTGTCTGTGTCTAATTTTTTTACATTTAAGTCATTTAGCAGACGCTCTTATCCAGAGCGACTTACAGTTAGCGCATACATTATTTTTATAGAACCCACAACCCTGACGTTGCAAACACCATGCTCTACCAACTGAGCTACATCCCCTGCCGGCCATTCCCTCCCCTACCCTGGACGACGCTGGGCCAATTGTGCGCCGCCCCATGGGTCTCCCGGTCGCGGCCGGCTACGACAGAGCCTGGATTCGAACCAGGATCTCTAGTGGCACAGCTAGCACTGCGATGCAGTGCCTTAGACCACTGCGCCACTCGGGAGTCTCAGACCTTTGCAATGTTGTTTGAACGTGTCTGAACGAGACAGACAGCATGTTGAGCTGGTTGTAATAGCAACACAGAAAAACTTTCCATTGACTGGCTAAGTCGACACCTTGTTGCAAAAACAAAAATGGATGAGTGGAACATTTCTTTTGATATTTTCAGCGGCATGACTATGGATTAATGGGAGAGAGATAGAGAAAGTGATGGCAATACCCAGGCATGCAGATTTTGGCGGATACTGTATTGAATGGCCTAGAGAAAAGCCACAACGAAGAAAACACCGTTAAGAATACAAGCTGGGCAGAGAAGAAAAAAGCAGTCGTCTTCAAAACTGTTACTAAGGAGGAGTTTAACAACCTTCTCCGCCGTCTTCATGGAAATGTCCGAAATCGGAAGGGGAGCAGTACAGGTAGCTACCTGGCACCAGAGTGGGCTCAACCAGGTTCTAAATGACCCACCCATCGGTCGCAGCTGGTGCCTTGTGAAGAACAACGAATTTGCCACCTCGAATCATGTACAGTGCATTCGGAAAGTCCTCAGACCCCTTGACCTTTTCAACATTTTGTTACGTTACAGTGAAATTCTCAAATTGATTAAATAAATAAAAATCCTCATCAATCTACACACAATACCCCATAATGACAAAGCGAAAACTGGTTTTTAGAAAATTGTGCAAATTTATGAAACTTAAAAAACTAAAATACATTATTTACATCAGTATTCAGACCATTTGCTATGAGACACGAAATTGAGCTCAGGTGCATCCTTTTTCTACAACTTGATTGGAGTCCACCTGTGGTAAATTCAATTGATTGGACATGATTTGGAAAGGCACACACCTGTCTATATAAGCTCCCACAGTTGACAGTGCATGTCAGAGCAAAAACCAAGTCATGAGGTCGAAGGAATTGTCCGTAGAGCCCCGAGACAGGATTGTGTCAAGGCACAGATCTGTGGAATGGTACAAAAACATTTCTGCAGAATTGAAGGTCCCCAAGAACACAGTGGCCTCCATCATTGTTAAATGGAAGAAGTTTGGAACCACCAAGACTCTTCCTAGAGCTGGCCGCCCGGCCAAACTGAGCAATCGGGGGAGAAGGGTCTTGGTCAGGGAGGTGACCAAGAACCCGATGTTCATTCTGACAGAGCTCCAGAGTTCCTCTGTGGAGATGGGAGAACCTTACAGAAGGACAACTATCTCTGCAGCAGTCCACCAATCAGGCCTTTATGGTAGAGTGGACAGACAGAAGCCACTCCTCAGTAAAAGGCACATGACAGCCCGCTTGGAGTTGCCAAAAGGCACCTAAAGGACTCTCAGACCATGAGAAACAAGATTCTCTGGTCTGATGAAACCAATATTGAACTCTTTGGCCTGAATGCCAAGCGTCATGTCTGGAGGAAACCTGGCTCCAGCGGCAGGGACTGGGAGACAATTCAGGATAGAGGGAAAGATGAACAGAGAGATCCTTGATGAAAACCTGCTCAGGACCTAAGACTGGGGTGAAGGTTCACCTTCCAACAGGACAATGACCCTAAGCACACAGCCAAGACAATGCAGGAGAGGCTTTGGGACAAGTCTCAATGTCCTTGAGTGGTCCAGCCAGAGCCCGGACTTGAACCCGATCAAAAATCTCTGGAGAGACCTGAAAATAGCTGTGCAGCGACGCTCCCCATCCAACCTGACAGAGCTTGAGAGGATCTGCAGAGAAGAATGGGAGAAACTCCCCAAATACAGCTGTGTCAAGCTTGTAGCATCATACCCAAGGAGACTTGAGGCTGTAATCACTGCCAAAGGTGCTTCAACAAAGTACTGAGTAAAGGGTCTGAATACGTAGGTAAATGTGATATTTCAGTTTTTAATTTTGTATAAATGTGCAAACATTTCTACAAACCAGTTTTTGCTTTGTCATTATAGGGTATTGTGTGTAGATTGATGAGAGGAAAAAACAATTTAATCAATTTTAGAATAAATCTGTAGCGTAACTAAATGTGGAAAGAATCAAGGGGTCTGAATACTTTTCGAATGCACTGTATTTCTGGCCAACATCAAACAGCTAAGATAGCAAGGAATAGGTATCACAAACAGCCACCCTCCCATCACCGATAAGGACATGACCTATCTCAAAAACTCCCAGGCTCTGAATCCCGGTACACCAAAGGGGCTGGTCCAGAACATGTGGTTCGACCTCCAGTTACATCTGGGTTGAAGAGGAAAAGAGGGGAACAAACAACTAAGCCCAACTCATTCCTCATAAAAACAGATGAGGATGGTCCAAGGTATGTTGTTCATAGCCTGTTTGTGTTATATAAGTTGCACTCGCAATTAGGCTACAATGTTTTCTCTCTCTCCGATACGCCCCTCTCGCATATAACGAGGCTACGAATAATAATCTGGACCCAAGGGAGAGGGGCAGGGAGTCGAAGACGGTGGCATCACTGGAGAAATGTGTATCAAAATATAGAACGGCCCTGCTGTTTATCTCCACCCAAGGAGAGGAGTGGAACGGGGACTCGATCTGGTACACGTCAAAGCCGATGGGAGTGAACTATTTGGCAGCACTGCTACCTGCAGGGCAGGCCGATGGGAGTGAACTATTTGGCAGCACTGCTACCTGCAGGGCAGGCCGATGGGAGTGAACTATTTGGCAGCACTGCTACCTGCAGGGCAGGCCTATGGGAGTGAACTATTTGGCAGCACTGCTACCTGCAGGGCAGCGGGAACAACTACATACAGTGGGGAAAAAAAGTATTTAGTCAGCCACCAATTGTGCAAGTTCTCCCACTTAAAAAGATGAGAGAGGCCTGTAATTTTCATCATAGGTACACGTCAACTATGACAGACAAAATGAGGAAAAAAAATCCAGAAAATCACATTGTAGGATTTTTTATGAATTTATTTGCAAATTATGGTGGAAAATAAGTATTTGGTCAATAACAAAAGTTTCTCAATACTTTGTTATATACCCTTTGTTGGCAATGACACAGGTCAAACGTTTTCTGTAAGTCTTCACAAGGTTTTCACACACTGTTGCTGGTATTTTGGCCCATTCCTCCATGCAGATCTCCTCTAGAGCAGTGATGTTTTGGGGCTGTCGCTGGGCAACACAGACTTTCAACTCCCTCCAAAGATTTTCTATGGGGTTGAGATCTGGAGACTGGCTAGGCCACTCCAGGACCTTGAAATGCTTCTTACGAAGCCACTCCTTCGTTGCCCGGGCGGTGTGTTTGGGATCATTGTCATGCTGAAAGACCCAGCCACGTTTCATCTTCAATGCCCTTGCTGATGGAAGGAGGTTTTCACTCAAAATCACATGATACATGGCCCCATTCATTCTTTCCTTTACACGGATCAGTCGTCCTGGTCCCTTTGCAGAAAAACAGCCCCAAAGCATGATGTTTCCACCCCCATGCTTCACAGTAGGTATGGTGTTCTTTGGATGCAACTCAGCATTCTTTGTCCTCCAAACACGACAAGTTCTATTTTGGTTTCATCTGACCATATGACATATGACATTCTCCCAATCCTCTTCTGGATCATCCAAATGCACTCTAGCAAACTTCAGACGGGCCTGGACATGTAATGGCTTAAGCAGGGGGACACGTCTGCACTGCAGGATTTGAGTCCCTGGCGGCGTAGTGTGTTACTGATGGTAGGCTTTGTTACTTTGGTCCCAGCTCTCTGCAGGTCATTCACTAGGTCCCCCCGTGTGGTTCTGGGATTTTTGCTCACCGTTCTTGTGATCATTTTGACCCCACGGGGTGAGATCTTGCGTGGAGCCCCAGATCGAGGGAGATTATCAGTGGTCTTGTATGTCTTCCATTTCCTAATAATTGCTCCCACAGTTGATTTCTTCAAACCAAGCTGCTTACCTATTGCAGATTCAGTCTTCCCAGCCTGGTGCAGGTCTACAATTTTGTTTCTGGTGTCCTTTGACAGCTCTTTGGTCTTGGCCATAGTGGAGTTTGGAGTGTGACTGTTTGAGGTTGTGGACAGGTGTCTTATATACTGATAACAAGTTCAAACAGGTGCCATTAATACAGGTAACGAGTGGAGGACAGAGGAGCCTCTTAAAGAAGAAGTTACAGGTCTGTGAGAACCAGAAATCTTGCTTGTTTGTAGGTGACCAAATACTTATTTTCCACCATAATTTGCAAATAAATTCATAAAATATCCTACAATGTGATTTTCTGGATTTTTATTTCTCAATTTGTCTGTCATAGTTGACGTGTACCTATGATGAAAATTACAGGCCTCTCTCATCTTTTTAAGTGGGAGAACTTGCACAATTGGTGGCTGACTAAATACTTTTTTTCCCCACTGTACATAAATCATAGACTCAGGACCACTACAATCCAGAAACTGGCCAATGCTGGTTTAGAAGCGAGGGAGATGATGTCAGTGAGTGGGCATCGGTGCGAAGGTTCCCTCCATAGCTACTGGCGTCCCTCACTGACAGATAGAAAACGCTGGAGCAACTTCCAGGCGGTGTCAGAGGAAGGCCCTCAAAATTGTCAAAGACTCCAGCTACCCTAGTCATAGACTGTTCTCTCTGCTACCGCACGGCAAGCGGTACCGGAGTGCCAAGTCTAGGTCCAAAAGACTTCTCAACAGCTTCTACCCCCAAGCCATAAGACTCCTGAACAGCTAATCATGGCTACCCGGACTATTTGCACTGCCCCCCCACCCCATCCTTTTTACGCTGCTGCTACTCTGTTAATTATTTATGCATAGTCACTTTAACTCTACCCACATGTACATATTACTTCAACTACAGTGGGGAAAAAAAGTATTTATTCAGCCACCAATTATGCAAGTTCTCCCACTTAAAAAGATGAGAGAGGCCTGTAATTTTCATCATAGGTACACGTCAACTATGACAGACAAAATGAGAAATAAAATTCCAGAAAATCACATAGTAGGATTTTTAATGAATTTATTTGCAAAGTATGGTGGAAAATAAGTATTTGGTCAATAACAAAAGTTTCTCAATACTTTGTTATATACCCTTTGTTGGCAATGACACAGGTCAAACGTTTTCTGTAAATCTTCACAAGGTTTTCACACACTGTTGCTGGTATTTTGGCCCATTCCTCCATGCAGATCTCCTCTAGAGCAGTGATGTTTTGGGGCTGTCGCTGGGCAACACGGACTTTCAACTCCCTCCAAAGATTTTCTATGGGGTTGAGATCTGGAGACTGGCTAGGCCACTCCAGGACCTTGAAATGCTTCTTACGAAGCCACTCCTTCGTTGCCCGGGCGGTGTGTTTGGGAACATTGTCATGCTGAAAGACCCAGCCACGTTTCATCTTCAATGCCCTTGCTGATGGAAGGAGGTTTTCACTCAAAATCTCACAATACATGGCCCCATTCATTCTTTCCTTTACACGGATCAGTCGTCCTGGTCCCTTTGCAGAAAAACAGCCCCAAAGCATGATGTTTCCACCCCCATGCTTCACAGTAGGTATGGTGCAACTCAGCATTCTTTGTCCTCCAAACACGACAAGTTGAGTTTTTACCAAACAGTTATATTTTGGTTTCATCTGACCATATGACATTCTCCCAATCCTCTTCTGGATCATCCAAATGCACTCTAGCAAACTTCAGACGGGCCTGGACATGTACTGGCTTAAGCAGGGGGACACGTCTGGCACTGCAGGATTTGAGTCCCTGGCGGCGTAGTGTGTTACTGATGGTAGGCTTTGTTACTTTGGTCCCAGCTCTCTGCAGATCATTCACTAGGTCCCCCCGTGTGGTTCTGGGATTTTTGCTCACCGTTCTTGTGATCATTTTGACCCCATGGGGTGAGAACTTGCGTGGAGCCCCAGATCAAGGGAGATTATCAGTGGTCTTGTATGTCTTCCATTTCCTAATAATTGCTCCCACAGTTGATTTCTTCAAACCAAACTGCTTACCTATTGCAG
>NW_028157455.1:57500-76372 GCF_964263955.1 Coregonus lavaretus
TCTTCAAGGCAAAACTGCTCCAGCTCCTTCAAGTTGGATGGGTTACGCTGGTGTACAGCAATCTTTAAGTCATACCACAGATTCTCAATTGGATTGAGGTCTGGGCTTTGACTAGGCCATTCCAAGACATTTAAATGTTTCCCCTTAAACCACTCGAGTGTTGCTTTAGCAGTATGCTTAGGGTAATTGTCCTGCTGGAAGGTGAACCTCCGTCCCAGTCTCAAATCTCTGGAAGACTGAAACAGGTTTCCCTCAAGAATTTCCCTGTATTTAGCGCCATCCATCATTCCTTCAATTCTGATCAGTTTCCCAGTCCCTGCCGATGAAAAACATCCCCACAGAATGATGCTGCCACCACCATGCTTCACGGTGGGGATGGTGTTCTTGGGGTGATGAGAGGTGTTGGGTTTGCGCCAGACATAGCGTTTTCCTTGATGGCCAAAACACTTTTTAGATTCATCTGACCAAAGTACCTTCTTCCATATGTTTGGTGAGTCTCCCACAAGGCTTTTGGCGAACACAAAACGTGTTTGCTTATTTTTACTTTAAGCAATGGCTTTTTTCTGGCCACTTCCGTAAAGCCCAGCTCTGTGGAGTGTACGGCTTAAAGGGGTCCTATGGACAGATACTCCAATCTCCGCTGTGGAGCTTTTCAGCTCCTTCAGGGTTATCTTTGGTCTCTTTGTTGCCTCTCTGATTAATGCCCTCCTTGCTTGGTCCGTGAGTTTTGGTGGGCGGCCCTCTCTTGGCAGGTTTGTTGTGGTGCCATATTCTTTTAATTCCTTAATAATGGATTTAATGGTGCTCCGTGGGATGTTCAAAGTTTCTGATATTTTTTTATAGCCCAACCCTGATCTGTACTTCTCCACAACTTTGTCCCTGACCTGTTTGGAGAGCTCCTTGGTCTTCATGGTGCTTGGTCTTCATGGTGCTTGGTGGTGCCCCTTGCTTAGTGGTGTTGCAGACTGTGGGGCCTTTCAGAACAGGTGTATATATGCTGAGATCATGTGACAGATCATGTGACACTTAGATTGCACACAGGTGGACTTTATTTAACTAATTATGTGACTTCTGAAGGTAATTGGTTGCACCAGATTTAGGGGCTTCATAGCAAATGGGGTGAATACATATGCACGCACCACTTTTCCGTTATTTATTTTTTCAAATGTTTTGAAACAATTTATTTTTTTCATTCCATTTCACCAATTTGACAATTTGTTTATGTCCATTACATGAAATCCAAATAAAAATCAATTTAGATTACAGGTTGTAATGCAACAAAACAGGAAAAACGCCAAGGGGGATGGATACTTTTGCAAGTCACTGTAAGGCCTGTTTTTTCGTCATTACTTGAAAACTACAAGGACATTTGGTAATATTATGAAACTGGGCTCCACGGAGGATGCAATGAACTAGTTTTTATGCGAAAAAAGCGTTGTTAAAAATGTAATGTGTCCAGCCTACTACCATCACTCTCGTTGCTATTCCTCCTCTCCCTCTCTGTAGATCCAGTCCAGGTTCATGTCAGTGATGGCACCAACAGTAATTGCTGGAATTCTGACCAACAGGTTAAAATAAATACATAAGCTGCAGGGAAGCAGTTCTTAGCACGCACACACACACGCACGCACGCACGCACGCACGCACACACGCACACACGCACACACGCACACACGCACACACGCACACACGCACACACGCACACACGCACACACGCACACACGCACACACACACACACACACACACACACACACACACACACACACACACACACACACACACACACACACACACAATGTGATTTTCTGGATTTTTGTTTTAGATTCCGTCTCTCACAGTTGAAGTGTACCTATGATAAAAATTACAGACCTCTACATGCTTTGTAAGTAGGAAAACCTGCAAAATCGGTAGTGTATCAAATATTTGTTCTCCCCACTGTATACACACACACGTGCACACACCTTGTCATGACGGATGGCTCTCCTCTTCCTAGGCCAGGAATTTACATTCTGCTTCACCTGTCCTAATGAGCCAGCTGGACCTATCTGTCACCATGGGATGGGCTCTTATTAACCCTGCCGCTGCACATGGAGACCTCCGCACAATTAACCATTAACTCGGGTCGCGCCAATGCACACAGGAAAGAGGGGGGAGGGGTTCTCATTAAACACTTTGAGCCCCGACAGAATCAATGACAGTGATGAATTGATTTGTAAGAGGTTCTCAGTGGCTCCGCTAGGCCCCCAGGGCTATGTGTGTATGTGTAGGGAGAGAGAGAAGGGAGAGAGGGAGGGAGAGAGGGAGGGAGAGAGAGAGAGGAGAGAGAGATATGGAGAGAGAGAGGGAGAGCGAGAGAGAGGAGAGAGAGAGGAGAGAGAGAGAGAAAGAGAGGAGAGAGAGAAGAGAGAGAGAGGAGAGAGAGGAGAGAGAGAAGAGAGAGAGAGAGAGAGAGAGAGAGAGAGAGAGAGAGAGAGGGAGGGAGGGAGAGGGAGAGAGCTCAAAGACTTGCATGTTTTTACAAAGAATATAGATTTAGAGTTTGATAAACTTGGATTTTTTGGCAGGGATATATACAGGATTCTACCATCCACAACATAACCTTCACTCCAAACCAAAACTCCAAACTACCAAGGATGACTATTCCCAAGCTATACAGCAAATGCTCCGGCAAACAAACAGAAACCTGAAAACACCATCCAACCTGGAACTGAGTGAGTAATGTTTAGTCTGAAGTTATTTTTTACTTTCAAAAACCAAGAAGAAAAATACAGTACAATAATATAATATATAATATGCCATTTAGCAGACGCTTTTATCCAAAGCGACTTACAGTCTTGTGTGCATAAAACCAAATGTCTACCTGGCCCACCACTCCACCATGGACTTGAACAGCCTTTACGACCAGGTCCAGCTATACAAGGCAGCAGTGCCCACGTTCGCCCGGACCTTAAAGGATATCGCCCTGATCCACAGACCCAACACCTCACACAGGAGCAACAGATCAACACACACCCCGCCCAGACCAGCGAGACACTCTCCTAGACCTGCAGGACCCCCCCCCCCCCCCCCCCCCTCCCCGGACCTACACATAGATGACCCCCGTCGAGAGGACCTACATCCAGACCACAGCACCACATCCACACCCCCAACCCAACCAATTAACACCCCCCCAAGTCAACCATGCCCACACCCCATTTAGGCCCCCTCAGATCAGACCTATGCACCTCCTACCCACCCCATGCCCCCACTCCCGCAAAGAGGGCCTCAACATGAAAGTCACACATATGCCCAGGCCGTGAGCAGGCAAACAGGCACAACCGCCACTATTACACTAGCCCAAGCCAATGGCATGTACAAGATGCTCAGCAGGCTTTGCTCACAATTAATGGCCTGAGGACAAACCACATGACCAACAACATTAGACACGTTATGGAACACAAAGCCTTCAAATCAAATCAAAATCAAATCAAATTTTATTGGTCACATGCGCCGAATACAACAGATGCAGACATTACAGTGAAATGCTTACTTACAGCCCTTAACCAACAGTGCATTTATTTTTAACAAAAAATGTAAAAATAAAACAACAACAAAAAAAGTGTTGAGAAAAAAAAGAGCAGAAGTAAAATAAAATAACAGTAGGGAGGCTATATATACAGGGGGGTACCGGTGCAGAGTCAATGTGCGGGGGCACCGGCTAGTTGAGGTAGTTGAAGTAATATGTACATGTGGGTAGAGTTAAAGTGACTATACATAAATAATTAACAGAGTAGCAGCAGCGTAAAAAGAATGGGGTGGGGGGGCAGTGCAAATAGTCCGGGTAGCCATGATTATCTGTTCAGGAGTCTTATGGCTTGGGGGTAGAAGCTGTTGAGAAGTCTTTTGGACCTAGACTTGGCACTCCGGTAACGCTTGCCGTGCGGTAGCAGAGAGAACAGTCTATGACTAGGGTGGCTGGAGTCTTTGACAATGTTTAGGGCCTTCCTCTGACACCGCCTGGTATAGAGGTCCTGGATGGCAGGAAGCTTGGCCCCAGTGATGTACTGGGCCGTACGCACTACCCTCTGTAGTGCCTTGCGGTCGGAGGCCAAGCAGTTGCCATACCAGGCGGTGATGCAACCAGTCAGGATGCTCTCGATGGTGCAGCTGTATAATTTTTTGAGGACCTGAGGACCCATGCCAAATCTTTTCAGTCTCCTGAGGGGGAATAGGCTTTGTCGTGCCCTCTTCACGATTGTCTTGGTGTGTTTGGACCATGATAGTTTGTTGGTGATGTGGACACCAAGGAACTTGAAGCTCTCAACCTGTTCCACTACAGCCCCGTCGATGAGAATGGGGGCGTGCTCAGTCCTCTTTTTTTTTCCTGTAGTCCACAATCATCTCCTTTGTCTTGGTCACGTTGAGGGAGAGGTTGTTGTCCTGGCACCACACGGCCAGGTCTCTGACCTCCTCCCTATAGGCTGTCTCATCGTTGTCGGTGATCAGGCCTACCACTGTTGTGTCGTCGGCAAACTTAATGATGGTGTTGGAGTCGTGCCTGGCCATGCAGTCATGGGTGAACAGAGAGTACAGGAGGGGACTGAGCACGCACCCCTGAGGGGCCCCCGTGTTGAGGATCAGTGTGGCAGATGTGTTGTCACCTACCCTTACCACCTGGGGGGCGGCCCGTCAGGAAGTCCAGGATCCAGTTGCAGAGGGAGGTATTTAGTCCCAGGATCCTTAGCTTAGTGATGAGCTTAGAGGGCACTATGGTGTTGAATGCTGAGCTGTAGTCAATGAATAGCATTCTCACGTAGGTGTTCCTCTTGTCCAGGTGGGAAAGGGCAGTGTGGAGTGCAATAGAGATTGCATCATCTGTGGATCTGTTGGGGCGGTATGCAAATTGGAGTGGGTCTAGGGTTTCTGGGATAATGCTGTTGATGTGAGCCATGACCAGCCTTTCAAAGCACTTCATGGCTACAGACGTCAGTGCTACGGGTCTGTAGTCATTTAGGCAGGTTATCTTAGAGTCCTTGGGCACGGGGACTATGGTGGTCTGCTTGAAACATGTTGGTATTACAGACTCAGTCAGGGACATGTTGAAAATGTCAGTGAAGACACTTGCCAGTTGGTCAGCACATGCTCGGAGCACACGTCCTGGTAATCCGTCTGGCCCTGCGGCCTTGTGAAAGTTGACCTGCTTAAAAGTCTTACTCACATCGGCTACGGAGAGCGTGATCACATAGTCATCCGGAACAGCTGGTGCTCTCATGCATGCTTCAGTGTTGCTTGCCTCGAAGCGAGCATAGAAGTGGTTTAGCTCGTCTGGTAGGCTTGTGTCACTGGGCAGCTCGCGGCTGTGCTTCCCTTTGTAGTCTGTAATAGTTTTCAAGCCCTGCCACATCCGACGAGTGTCAGAGCCAGTGTAGTACGATTCAATCTTAGTCCTGTATTGACTCTTTGCCTGTTTGATGGTTCGTCGGAGGGCATAGCGGGATTTCTTATAAGCGTCCGGGTTAGAGTCCCGTTCCTTGAAAGCAGCAGCTCTACCCTTTAGCTCAGTGCGGATGTTTCCTGTAATCCATGGCTTCTGGTTGGGGTATGTACGTACGGTCACTGTGGGGACGACATCATCGATGCACTTATTGATGAAGCCAGTGACTGATGTGGTGTACTCCTCAATGCTGTCTGAAGATCCCGGATCATGTTCCAGTCTGTGCTAGCAAAACAGTCCTGTAGCTTAGCATCTGCGTCATCTGACCACTTTTTTATTAACCGAGTCACTGGTGCTTCCTGCTTTAGTTTTTGCTTATAAGCAGGAATCAGGAGGATAGAGTTATGGTCAGATTTGCCAAATGGAGGGTGAGGGAGAGCTTTGTATGCGTCTCTGTGTGTGGAGTAAAGGTGGTCTAGAGTTTTTTTTCCTCTGGTTGCACATTTAACATGCTGGTAGAAATTAGGTAGAACGGATTTAAGTTTCCCTGCATTAAAGTCCCCAGCCACTAGGAGCGCTGCATCTGGATGAGCGTTTTCCTGTTGATTTATGGCCTTGTACAACTCATTCAGTGCAATCTTAATGCCAGCATTGGTTTGTGGTGGTAAATAGACAGCTATGAAAAATATAGATGAAAACTCTCTTGGTAAATAGTGTGGTCTACAGCTTATCATAAGATAGTCTACCTCAGGCGAGCAAAACCTTGAGACTTCCTTAGTATTTGATTTTGTGCACCAGCTGTTGTTTACAAATATACACAGACCGCCACCCCTTGTCTTATCGGAGTCAGCCGTTCTATCCTGCCGATGTAGCGTATAGCCCGCTATCTGTATGTTATCCATGTCGTCGTTCAGCCACGACTCGGTGAAACATAAGATATTACAGTTTTTAATGTCCCATTGGTAGGATAACCGTAATCTTAGGTCATCCAATTTGTTATCCAATGATTGAAGATTGGCTAATAGGATTGATGGAAGAGGTAGTTTACTCGCTCGCCGTCGGATCCTTACTAGGCACCCCGATCTACGTTCACGATATCTCCGTCTCTTCCTCACGCGAATGACGGGATTTGGGCCTTGTCGGGTGTCTGTATGATATCCTTCGCGGCCGCCTCATTGAAGAAAAAATCTTCGTCCAATACGAGGTGAGTAATCGCTGTCCTGATATCCAGAAGCTCTTTTTGGTTATAAGAGACGATGGCAGAAACATTATGTACAAAATCAATTACAAATAACGCGGAAAAACACACATAATAGTACAATTGGTTAGAGGGCTGTAAAACGGCAGCCATCTTCTCCGGCGCTGTTTCATCCTGGAATATCCAAGGCCTGAAGTCATCTGCCTTTGGCCTAAAGAGCAGGAACCTGGACTTCGCCAAAGAAATCGTAAATACAGACATTGTCATCCTACAAAAAACATGGTATAGAGGAGATGGACCCACTGGTTGCCCTCTACGTTACAGAGAGCTGGTAGTCCTATCCACCAAACTACCAGCTGTGAAACAGGGAAGAAACTCAGGGGTATGCTAATTTGGGATAGAGGAGACCTAACTCACTCTATTAAATTAATCAAAACAGGAACATTTTACATTTGGCTAGAAATTCTAAAGGAAATGATCTCAACAGAGAAAAATGTCCTCCTGTGTGCTACCTACAGTGGGGAGAACAAGTATTTGATACACTGCTGATTTTGCAGGTTTTCCTACTTACAAAGCATGTAGAGGTCTGTAATTTTTTATCATAGGTACACTTCAACTGTGAGAGACGGAATCTAAAACAAAAATCCAGAAAATCACATTGTATGTGTGTGTGTGTGTGTGTGTGTGTGTGTGTGTGTGTGTGTGTGTGTGTGTGTGTGTGTGTGTGTGTGTGCGTGCGTGCATTGTATGATTTTTAAGTAATTCATTTGTCACGATCGTCGGTAAGAGATGAGGACCAAGGCGCAGCGTTGCAGACGAACATACTCTTTATTTATGATACACGATCAAAAACAACAAAACGATAACGTGACAGTCACTGGTCAAACACAAACCAACACGAACAAGATCCCACACACACGAAAGAAAACAGACTGTTTAAATATGGCTCCCAATTAGAGACAACCAGCAACAACTGACACTCGTTGCCTCTGATTGGGAGCCACTCTGGCCAACATAGAAATAGCACCCATAGAATTTACACCATAGAAACAAAACACATAGATCTACACACCCTGGCTCAACATAACAGTGTCCCCAGAGCCAGGGCGTGACAGTACCCCCCCCCCTAAAGGCGCGGACTCCTACCGCGTCAACCAAATACCACAGGGGAGGGACCGGGTGGGCACTCCGCCTAGGCGGCGGATCCGGCTCCGGGCCTGATCCCCGCTCCCTCTCCAACCCCCCAAAGTACCCCTGGTCCGGTCTGGCCCCGCTGGCCGGAGCTGGACTGCACACTGATGGGGCGGATTGCTCTAGCTCCGGCGTAAGGCATCTGACCGGTGCCGAACCAGGCACCAGTGGAACAGGCACGGGCCGTGCCGGACTGACGACGCCCACCACTGGCTTGGTGTGGAGAACAGGCACGGGCCGTGCTGGACTGACGACGCACACCACTGGCTTGGTGTGAGGAGCAGGAGCGGGCCGGACCGGGCTGGCGATGCGCACCATAGGCTTGGTGCGGGAAGCAGGAGCGGGCCGGACCGGGCTGACGATGCGCACCCCTGGCTTGGTGCGTGGAGCAGGAACGGACCGGACCGGGCTGACGATGCGCACCCCTGGCTTGGTGCGTGGAGCAGGAACGGACCGGACCGGTCTGACGATGCGCACCCCTGGCTTAGTGCGTGGAGCAGCAACGGGCCGAACCGGGCTGACGATACGCACCCCTGGCTTGGTGCGTGGAGCAGCAACGGGCCGAACCGGGCTGACGATACGCACCCCTGGCTTGGTGCGTGGAGCAGGAACGGCCTGGACCGGGCTGACGACTCGCACCCCTGACTTGGTGCGAGTGGCAGGAACAGGCCGGACCGGGCTGGCGACGCGCACCATAGGCTTGGTGCGGGGAGCAGGAACAGGCCGGGCCGGGCTGGCGACGCGCACCGTAGGCTTGGTGCGAGGGGCAGGAACAGGCCGGGCTGGGCTGGCGACGCGCACCGTAGGCTTGGTGCGGGGAGCAGGAACAGACCGGACCGTACTGGGGACACACACCACTGGCCCTACACCGGGATCTGGAACGGGCCGGACCGGACTGGTAACACACCCCAGTACCTCTCGCCGTGCCTCTACACCTTCCTTCCCTTCTTTGACCAG
The DNA here is from genome assembly GCF_964263955.1 of Coregonus lavaretus. Classification (NCBI taxonomy): domain Eukaryota; kingdom Metazoa; phylum Chordata; class Actinopteri; order Salmoniformes; family Salmonidae; genus Coregonus; species Coregonus lavaretus. Next base: position 66,261 of record NW_028157455.1, read on the forward strand.
TGGCCCCCGTAACCTGGCGGCCTCCTCTGCCAACCCGCTGGACCGCTCTATCGCGGCCTCCTGCTGCCCCGACGTCGTGAGCCCCCCCCTAAAAAAATTCTGGGGGTCTCTCTTCCCCGTGGGCCAGGCCTCTATAGTTCTCGCCCAACTCTCGCTCTTCTGCTTCCAACTCCCGCCATTCAGCTCCTCATTTGGCTTGACCCAATCGAAACTCTTCCTCCACTGTTCCCAAGTCCACCCTCTATGCTCCTCACTAGGCTTGACCCAGTCGAGGTTGCCACGGAGATCTGCTAGCGATTCCCCTGGCGATGGCTCCTGGACACGCTGCTTGGTCCCGTTTTGGTGGGATCTTCTGTCACGATCGTCGGTAAGAGATGAGGACCAAGGCGCAGCGTTGCAGACGAACATACTCTTTATTTATGATACACGATCAAAAACAACAAAACGATAACGTGACAGTCACTGGTCAAACACAAACCAACACGAACAAGATCCCACACACACGAAAGAAAACAGACTGTTTAAATATGGCTCCCAATCAGAGACAACCAGCAACAACTGACACTCGTTGCCTCTGATTGGGAGCCACTCTGGCCAACATAGAAATAGCACCCATAGAATTTACACCATAGAAACAAAACACATAGATCTACACACCCTGGCTCAACATAACAGTGTCCCCAGAGCCAGGGCGTGACATCATTTGCATTTTATTGCATGACATAAGTATTTGATCACCTACCAACCAGTAAGAATTCCGGCTCTCACAGACCTGTTAGTTTTTCTTTAAGAAGCCCTCCTGTTCTCCACTCATTACCTGTATTAACTGCACCTGTTTGAACTCGTTACCTGTATAAATGACACCTGTCCACACACTCAATCAAACAGACTCCAACCTCTCCACAATGGCCAAGACCAGAGAGCTGTGTAAGGACATCAGGAATAAAATTGTAGACCTGCACAAGGCTGGGATAGGCTACAGGATAATAGGCAAGCAGCTTGGTGAGAAGGCAACAACTGTTGGCGCAATTATTAGAAAATGGAAGAAGTTCAAGATGACGGTCAATCACCCTCGGTCTGGGGCTCCATGCAAGATCTCACCTCGTGAGGCATCAATGATCATGAGGAAGGTGAGGGATCAGCCCAGAACTACACGGCAGGACCTGGTCAATGACCTGAAGAGAGATGGGACCACAGTCTCAAAGAAAACCATTAGTAACACACTATGCCGTCATGGATTAAAATCCTGCAGCGCACGCAAGTTCCCCTGCTCAAGCCAGAGCATGTCCTGGCCCGTCTGAAGTTTGCTAATGACCATCTGGATGATCCAGAGGAGGAATGGGAGAAGGTCATGTGGTCTGATGAGACAAAAATAGAGCTTTTTGGTCTAAACTCTACTCGCCGTGTTTGAAGGAAGAAGGATGAGTACAACCCCAAGAACACCATCCCAACCGTGAAGCATGGAGGTGGAAACATCATTCTTTGGGGATGCTTTTCTGCAAAGGGGACAGGACGACTGCACCGTATTGAGGGGAGGATGGATGGGGCCATGTATCGCGAGATCTTGGCCAACAACCTCCTTCCCTCAGTAAGAGCATTGAAGATGGGTCATGGCTGGGTCTTCCAGCATGACAACGACCCGAAACACACAGCCAGGGCAACTAAGGAGTGGCTCCGTAAGAAGCATCTCAAGGTCCTGGAGTGGCCTAGCCAGTCTCCAGACGTGAACCCAATAGAAAATTTTTGGAGGGAGCTGAAAGTCCATATTGCCAGGCGACAGCCCCGAAACCTGAAGGATCTGGAGAAGGTCTGTATGGAGGAGTGGGCCAAAAACCCTGCTGCAGTGTGTGCAAACCTGGTCAAGACCTACAGGAAATGTATGATCTCTGTAATTGCAAACAAAGGTTTCTGTACCAAATATTAAGTTCTGCTTTTCTGATGTATCAAATACTTATGTCATGCAATAAAATGAAAATTAATTACATAAAAATCATACAATGTGATTTTCTGGAATTTTGTTTTAGATTCCGTCTCTCACAGTTGAAGTGTACCTATGATAAACATTACAGACCTCTACATGCATTGTAAGTAGGAAAACCTGCAAAATCGGCAGTGTATCAAATACTTGTTCTCCCCACTGTATATCCCACCACTAGAATCCCCATACTTTAATGAAGACAGCTTCTCCATTCTGGAGGGGGAAATCAATCATTTCCAGACCCAGGAACATGTACTAGTCTGTGGCGACCTAAATGCCAGAACTGGACAAGAACCTGACACCCTCAGCACACAGGGGGACAAACACCTACCTGGAGGTGACATCATTCCCTCTCCCATATGTCCCCCTAGGCATAACTACGACAACATAACCAACAAAAACGGGTCACAACTTCTGCAGCTCTGTCGCACGCTGGGTACGTACATAGTCAATGGTAGGCTTCGAGGGGACTCCTATGGTAGGTAGACCTATGGCTCATCTCTTGGCAGTAGTACTGTAGACTACTTTATCACTGACCTCAACCCAGAGTCTCTCAGATCGTTCACAGTCAGCCCACTGACACCCCTATCAGACCACAGCAAAATCACTATCTACTTGAACAGAGCAATACTCAATCATGAGGCATCAAAGCCAAAGGAACGGAATAATATTAAGAAATGCTATAGATGGAAGGAAAGTAGTATAGAAACCTATCAAAAAACAATTAGGCAACAACAAATTCAATCCCTTTTAGACAACTTCCTGGACAATAGTGAAGGTGTAAACTTCGCAGTAGAAAACCTAAACAGTATATTTGACTTCTCATCTTCCCTATCATATCTAAAAATCTCTATCAGAAAACCGAAGAAAAGTAACAACAATGACAAATGGTTTGATGAGGAATGCAAAAACCTAAGAAAGAAATTGAGAAACCTATCCAACCAAAAACATAGAGACCCAGAAAACCTGAGCCTTTGCCTTCACTATGGTGAATCACTAAAACAATACAGAAATACACTACGGAAAAATAAGGAAAAGCATGTCAGAAATCAGCTCAATGTATTTGAAGAATCCATAGATAATATACAGTACAGACCACAAATTCCAATTGGCTATACTTAAACTCGTTAACATCATCCTTAGTTCTGGCATCTTCCCCAATATTTGGAACCAAGGACTGATCACCCCAATCCACAAAAGTGGAGACAAATTTGACCCCAATAATTACCGTGGGATATGCGTCAACAGCAACCTTGGGAAAACCCTCTGCATTATCATTAACAGCAGACTAGTTCATTTCCTTAGTAAAAACAGTGTACTGAGCAAATGTCAAATTGGCTTTTTACCAAATTACCGTACGACAGACCACATATTCACCCTGCACACCCTAATTGACAAACAAACAAACAAACCAAAACATGCTTTGTTGATTTCAATTTTTTTAAACTCAATTTGGCATGAGGGTCTGCTATACAAATTGATGGAAAGTGGGGTTAGGAGAAAAACATACAAACATTTTTAAATCCATGTACACAAACAACAAATGTGTGGTTAAAATTGGCAAAGAACACGCATTTCTTTCCACAGTTTAAGCCCCACCCTCTTCAACATATATATATCAACGAATTGGCGAGGGCACTAGAACAGTCTGCAGCACCCGGCCTCGCCCTACTAGAATCTGAAGTCAAATGTCTACTGTTTGCTGATGATCTGGTGCTTCTGTCACCAACCAAGGAGGGCCTACAGCAGCACCTAGATCTTCTGCACAGATTCTGTCAGACCTGGGCCCTGACAGTAAATCTCAGTAAGACAGAAAAAATGGTGTTCCAAAAAAGGTCCAGTTGCCAGGACCACAAATACAAATTCCATCTTGCCCTAGAGCACACAAAAAACTATACATACCTCGGCCTAAACATCTGCGCCACAGGTAACTACCACAAAGCTGTGAACGATCTGAGAGTCAAGGCAAGAAGGGCCTTCTATGCCATCAAAAGGAACATAAAATTTGACATACCATATAGGATCTGGCTAAAAATACTTGAATCAGTTATAGAACCCATTGCCCTTTATGGTTGTGAGGTCTGGGGTCCGCTCAACAACCAAGAATTCACAAAATGGGACAAACACCAAACTGAGACTCTGCATGCAGAATTCTGCAAAAATAACCTCAGTGTACAACGAAAAACACAAAATAATGCATGCAGAGCAGAATTAGGCCGATACCCGCTAATTATCAAAATCCAGAAAAGAGCCGTTAAATTCTATAACCACTTAAAAGGAAGCAATTCCCAAACCTTCCATAACAAAGCCATCAACTACAGAGAGATGAACTTGGGAAAAAGTCCCATAAGTAAGCTGGTCCTGGGGCTCTGTTCACAAACACAAACAGACCACAGAGCCCCAGGACAACAACACAATTAGACCCAACCAAATCATGAGAAAACAAAAAGAGAATTACTTGACACATTGGAAAGAATTAACAAAATAACAGAGCAAACTAGAATGCTATTTGGCCCTAAACAGAGAGTATACAGTGGCAGAATACCTGACCACTGTGGCTGACCCAAACTTAAGGAAAGCTTTGACTATGTACAGACTCAGTGAGCATAGCCTTGCTATTGAGAAAGCCGCCGTAGGCAGACCTGGCTCTCAAGAGAAGACAGGCTATGTGCACACTGCCCACAAAATGAGGTGGAAACTGAGCTGCACTTCTTAACCTCCTGCCAAATGTATGACCATATTAGAGATATATATTTCCCTCAGATTACACAGACCCACAAAGAATTCGAAAACAAATCCAATTTTGATAAACTCCCTTATCTACTGGGTGAAATACCACATTGTGCCATCACAGCAGCAAGATTTGTGACCTGCTGCCACAAGAAAAGGGCAACCAGTGAAGAACAAACACCATTGTAAATACAACCCATATTTATGTTTATTTATTTTCCCTTTTCTTACTTTAACTATTTTCACATCGTTACAACACTTTATATAAACATAATATGACATTTGAAATGTCTTTATTCTTTTGGAATGTGTGTGTGTGTAATGTTTACAATAATATAATAAAGTTCCTTGAATTGAATTGAATTGAGAGAGACCTTTACACTTCTCCTTCCTCTATCCTCTCCCCCATTTCTTTACATCCTTCCCTCTTCCCTCTTCCCTCTTCCCTCTTCCCTCTCTCCTCTCTCCTCTCTTCACCCTGTTCTCCACCTGCCTGGTGGCCCCCTGATCCCAATTACTCTCCATCTGGCTGGGCTTTGATATGGTGAACATGCTCTGCTGTATTTGGCCTTGCTGGCTGGCTGGCTGACTTGGGGAACAGGGGCTGGCTAGCTGGCTGGCTGACTTGGGGAACAGGGGCTGGCTAGCTGGCTGGCTGGGAGAACGGGGGCTGGCGGGCTGGCTGGCTGGGGGAACAGGGGCTGGCTGGCTGCCTGGGGGAACGGGGGCTGGCAGGCTGGCTGGCTGGCTGGGGGAACAGGAGCTGGCGGGCTGGCTGGGGGAACAGAGGCTGGCGGGCTGGCTGGGGGAACAGGGGCTGGCAGGCTGGCTGGCTGGCTGGCTGGCTGGGAGAACAGGGGCTGGCTGGCTGGCTGGGGGAACAGAGGCTGGCGGGCTGGCTGGGGGAACAGGGGCGGGCTGGCTGGCTGGGGGAATAGGGCGGGCTGGCTGACTGGCTGGGGGAACATGGGCTGGCGGGCTGGCTGGGAGAACAGGTTTGTGTGGGGCTACAAAACCTGGATTGTTGTTTCATGATTTGTAGTAGAAGAACCACTGCCATGATGTGTTTTGTGTGAGTGAAAACTGGGCATAGGACAGTCATCCAGAGAGTTAAGCATGCATCTGGTAATGTATCCTACAATCAGCCAATCATCTCCTCTTGATTCTACTTTCTATTACAATACCACAGCACTGCACATCACCATATTCAACCTTACTGAACAAAATGATTAAACATCAAATGTCATACCAAATTAGCATCGTATATTAACTATGTTATATCATGCATCACAGCATTTGAATTACATATAACTCTAAACAGGAGAATATTACATAGACATATAGTATTAAGGCACTCAACATTTGTCCTTTTTTTGTTCTTCTGTGATCCGTAAAATAAAGCTATAAAGTTGGTGTTCAGTAGAAAAGCAGAGGAACTGTAGACCTGTATGGTGAGGGTTCAGTCCATCCTGTATTAGAGGAACTGTAGACCTGTATGGTGAGGGTTCAGCCCATCCTGTATTAGAGGAACTGTAGACCTGTATGGTGAGGGTTCAGTCCATCCTGTATTAGAGGAACTGTAGACCTGTATGGTGAGGGTTCAGTCCATCCTGTATTAGAGGAACTGTAGACCTGTATGGTGAGGGTTCAGTCCATCCTGTATTAGAGGAACTGTAGACCTGTATGGTGAGGGTTCAGTCCATCCTGTATTAGAGGAACTGTAGACCTGTATGGTGAGGGTTCAGTCCATCCTGTATTAGAGGAACTGTAGACCTGTATGGTGAGGGTTCAGTCCATCCTGTATTAGAGGAACTGTACTCAGGACCCAGGTCCTATAAGGATGGCATGCTGGCCCAAGCAGCTTTACTCTGGAAGGCATTTTGGAGTGTGACCTGAGAAGTGTATGTGTCCTGAGTGTGTGTGTGTGTGTTACCATGTTGAGTGTGTAATGGGTCAGGGAAGTGACAGGACACTCTGCTGGTCTCTCGGAGTCTCCTCCTCGTCTGAATGACCCTCGCTGGCGCCGACCCTGCAACATCAAAGAGACCAATCAGAGAGGGCGGAACATCAAAGTTAACCAATTGGAGAGAGTGCAACATCAAAGGCACCAATCAGAGTGAGCGACAGATCAAAGGGAAACCAATGGGTTGAGGAGGATTTCCTGGAAACTGTTGAACGGCTTCAGTGGCCTGCCTCGGTGCACAGCATAGCCGTCTGGCCATGAATGAAACATGAGCTGGGTCACGGTTACACAATATTCATATATACGGCTCTAAGCGCCTTCATGTTTACATACATACATTTGTGTGATATACACATATGTTAAAGTGTGTGTGTGCGTGTGCGCGCACGCGTGTGTGTGTGTGTGTGTAGGGGAAATAGTGGTATGTATAATTATGTAACAGGGTTATGGTACAGCAGTCATAATATTAATTCATATAGAACAAGGATACTGCAGCAATACTTCAGCATTATTCACATTCACATACTGTACCATAATACATACTGTATGAGAGAGAGAGAGAGAGAGAGAGAGAGAGAGAGAGAGAGAGAGAGAGAGAGAGAGAGACAGAGAGAGAGAGAGAGACAGAGAGAGAGAGAGAGAGGAGAGAGAGAGAGAGAAGAGAGAGAGAGAGAGAGAGAGAGAGAGAGAGAGAGAGAGAGAGACAGAGAGAGAGAGAGAGAGAGAGAGAGAGAGAGAGAGAGAGAGACAGAGAGAGAGAGGGAGAGAGAGAGAGAGAGAGAGAGAGAGAGAGACAGAGAGAGAGAGAGAGAGAGAGAGAGAGAGAGAGAGAGAGAGAGAGAGAGAGAGAGAGAGAGAGAGAGAGAGGAGAGAGAGAGAGAGAGAGAGAGAGAGACAGAGAGACAGACAGAGAGAGAGGAGAGGAGAGAGAGAGAGAGAGAGAGAGAGAGAGAGACAGAGAGAGAGAGAGAGAGAGAGAGAGAGAGAGAGAGAGAGGTGGGACAGAGATGGAAGTAAGAAGGGGAAGTAAAAGAGAGAATGAGAGGGTGGATACCTGCAGCAATACTTCAGCATTATTCACATTCACATACTGTAACAGCAGCTCTCACAGATACATACTGTATGAGAGAGAGAGAGAGAGAGAGAGAGAGAGAGAGAGAGAGAGAGAGAGAGAGAGAGAGAGAGAGAGAGAGAGAGAGAGAGAGAGAGAGAGAGAGAGAGAGAGAGAGAGAGAGAGAGAGAGAGAGAGAGAGAGAGGAGAGAGAGAGAGAGAGAGAGAGAGAGAGAGAGAGAGAAGAGAGAGAGAGAGAGAGAGAGAGAGAGAGAGAGAGAGATTGTGCTATATGATGTGTGTGTGTGTGTTGGGAGGCGTTAGGTTTTCACAGGAACAAAGTGTGTGTTTGTTAATATGTTATTGTCTCTGTGAGACACACTCAGCACAGAGCCTAGAGAACAGATTACCACCTCATTTCACAAGCATATCTCACACACACACATACACTCACATAAACATTTACTTATGTGGACACACATTCTGGAAGAACCTAAAACATAGAAGTATCCATGGACACACATCCACACACACACTACATACACCATAGACACACAGATATCTAGTTGTCGTGAGGAGAGGAGACAGACAAGCGCGTGCCTGCATTCAGGCCTCACGCTGAACTTGTTGGAGATGCTAAAGCCTTTCTGCACGCTGACGTTCCATGCTTAACATGGCGATGACAAAGCCTTTCTGCACGCTGACATTCAATGCTGAACATGCTGGTCAATGCTAAAGCCTTTCTGCACGCTGACGTTCAATGCTGAACATGCTGGTCAATGCTAAAGCCTTGCTGCACGCTGACGTTCAATGCTGAACATGCTGGTCAATGCTAAAGCCTTTCTGCACGCTGACGTTCAATGCTGAACCATGCTGGTCAATGCTAAAGCCTTTCTGCACGCTGACGTTCAATGCTGAACATGCTGGTCAATGCTAAAGCCTTTCTGCACGCTGACGTTCAATGCTGAACATGGCGATGACAAAGCCTTTCTGCACGCTGACATTCCATGCTGAACATGCTGGCGATGCTAAAGTCTTTCTGCATGCTGACGTTCAATGCTGAACATGCTGGTCGATGCTAAAGCCTTTCTGCACGCTGACGTTCAATGCTGAACATGGCGATGACAAAGCCTTTCTGCACGCTGACGTTCCATGCTGAACACGCTGGCGATGTTAAAGCCTTTCTGCATGCTGACCTTCCATGCTGAACATGCTGGCGATGCTAAATCCTTTCTGCACGCTGACGTTCCATTACACACTTAATGTGGCCAACGAAACGAGGGATAGAGAGGACAAAAGAGAGGGATTGCACACTTCATCTAACAACAGGATGGAGGGAGAGAGAAAGAGAGAGATATAGGGGGAGGGAGGGTAAAAACAAAGAGATGAACACATGCTAAGCCCTCTTCCTAACACACACACACAACAGTAGAAATTCCATCACACAAGAAATGAACAGATGATGTTAAAAATATTTGTTGGTCTGATGTGATTGATAAGGAGCATCCAGATGCTGCAATTGATGAATTTATGAAAATGCTTCTTCCAATTATTGATAAACAAGCACCTGTTAAGAACTGATAAGGAATTGAAAAATGGTATGTTTGAAAGAGATGGGGCAGAAAAGTGGCTAATAAGTCTGGCTGCACATCTGACTGGTTGACTTACTGCAAATTGAGAAATGATGTGACTAAACTCAACAAAAGAAGAAGAAACTGTATTATGAAGCCAAGATCAATGATATAAAAACTTTGGAGTCCTTTAAATGAAATGATGGGCAGAAAGAAAAATCAAAGACAACTGAACTCCATCTTTCATTGAATCAGATGGCTTATTCATCACAAAACCATTTGAAGTTGCCAATTGTTTTAATGATTACTTCATTGGCAAAGTGGGCAGACTTAGGCAGGAAATGCCAACAACTAACAGTGAGCCATCGTACTCATGCATAAAAAAACAAATAATGAAAGAAAAGCATTTGAATTTTGTAAAGTTTGTGTGGGAGAGGTGGATTTTTTGTTTGTTATCGATCAATAATGACAAACCTCCTGGCATTGACAATTTAGATGGAAAGCTACTGAGGATGGTAGCTGACTCTATAGCCACTCCTTTCTGTCATATCTTTAATCTGAGCCTAGAGGAAAGTCTTTGTCCTCAGGCCTGGAGGGAAGCCAAAGTCATTCCGCTACCCAAGCGTGGTAAAGCGGCATTTACTGGTTCTAACAGCAGGCCTATCAGCTTGCTGCCAGCTCTTAGCAAACTGTTGGAAAAAATTGTGTTTGATCAAATACAATTCTACTGCACTGACACAAATGACTGATGATCGGTTTAAAGAAATTGATAATAAGAAGATTTTGGGAGCTGTACTGTTAGATTTCAGTGCAGCCTTT
>NW_028157454.1:0-2000 GCF_964263955.1 Coregonus lavaretus
TCTCTCTCTTTCTCTCTCTCTTCTCTCTCTCTTTCTCTCTCTCTCTCTCGCTCTCTCTTTCTCTCTCTCTCTCTCTCTCTTTCTCTTTCGGTCTCTCTCTCACTTCTTAACAAAAGGGTTTTGTTCTCTTCATAAAAAAAAAAAAGACACACACACTTTACCCGCATGTTGATCTTCTATCAGTCAGCCGCAGAGAAAGGAAGGACAGGGTCTGTGTTGTAAACAGCACCCTCTTCCCTATATAGTGAACTACTACCTATGGGCCCTGGTCAAAAGTAGTGCAGTATAAAGGGAATAGGGTGCCATTTGGGACTCACCCAGAGTTTGTTCTGGTCTTGGTCAGAGAGGAGAGAAAGAGATGGTTGTCAGAGATTAGCCCAGCCATCACACTGGCTAGCATTAAGCTAACCCCTTGCTGTTAGCATTATCCTGTAGCTTAGCATCAGTCATGCTGTTAGCATTATCCTGTAGCTTAGCATCAGTCATGCTGTTAGCATTATCCTGTAGCTTAGCATCAGTCATGCTGTTAGCATTATCCTGTAGCTTAGCATCAGTCATGCTGTTAGCATTATCCTGTAGCTTAGCATCAGTCATGCTGTTAGCATTATCCTGTAGCTTAGCATCAGTCATGCTGTTAGCATTATCCTGTAGCTTAGCATCAGTCATGCTGTTAGCATTATCCTGTAGCTTAGCATCAGTCATGCTGTTAGCATTAGCCTAAGCTCTGTAACATCAGATAATCCGTGTTGGGACCAGGTAGACCCTGTGAATCCATGCTACTTTAGCTGTACACACACACACACACACACACACACACACACACACCCACACACACACTGTGTCAGGCTTTGAGGAGAGGCATCACTGAACTTGCAAATGGAGCGCAATGAGATGTGACATTTCTACAGACGGCCCAACACTTCCGCTCGCTTCACAAAGCAGCACATTTACAATTTCACATTTCTGTTCAGGAGGCTAGAAGTGTGTGTTTCTGCGCGTGTGTGTGTGTGTGTGTGTGTGTGTGTGTGTGTGTGTGTGTGTCTGTGTGTGTGTGTGTGTGTGTGTGTGGATCTGTCTGTGTGCTGCCGCTGACAGATGTTGGCTGTCTCTGCATTATAATGTTTTCTCTCTTTTCTACGGGGCAAAGCACTCTAGCTAGGGTTATAGGGCTGGGTTAAACTGGGTTAGACTGGGTTATAGGGCTGGGTTATAGGGCTGGGTTAGACTGGGTTATAGGGCTGGGTTAGACTGGGCTATAGGGCTGGGTTAGTCTGGGCTATAGGGCTGGGTTAGAATGGGTTATAGGGCTGGGTTAGTCTGGGCTATAGGGCTGGGTTAGACTGGGCTATAGGGCTGGGTTAGAATGGGTTATAGGGCTGGGTTAGTCTGGGCTATAGGGCTGGGTTAGAATGGGTTATAGGGCTGGGTTAGACTGGGCTATAGGGCTGGGTTAGTCTGGGCTATAGGGCTGGGTTAGACTGGGTTATAGGGCTGGGTTAGTCTGGGTTATAGGGCTGGGTTATAGGGCTGGATTAGACTGGGTTATAGGGCTGGGTTAGACTGGGCTATAGGGCTGGGTTAGTCTGGGCTATAGGGCTGGGTTAGACTGGGTTATAGGGCTGGGTTAGTCTGGGTTATAGGGCTGGGTTATAGGGCTGGATTAGACTGGGTTATAGGGCTGGGTTATAGGGCTGGGTTATAGGGCTGGGTTATAGGGCTGGGTTATAGGGCTGGATTAGACTGGGCTATAGGGCTGGGTTAGACTGGGCTATAGGGCTGGGTTAGACTGGGTTATAGGGCTGGGTTAGACTGGGTTATAGGGCTGGGTTAGTCTGAGGTATAGGACTGGGTTAGTCTGGGGTATAGGGACGGGTTAGACTGGGTTATAGGGCTGGGTTAGTCTGAGGTATAGGACTGGGTTAGTCTGGGGTATAGGGACGGGTTAGACTGGGGTATAGGGACGGGTTAGTCTGATGTATAGGGACGGGTTAGTCTGGGTT
>NW_028157453.1:0-20742 GCF_964263955.1 Coregonus lavaretus
ACCTCAATCTTTATGACACCGTAGACAGTATATACTTCCTCAAAATAGTCTGAATTAATCTAAGATAACTCAAGAAATCAGTCATTAACTTTGACGTTTTTGCCGAGATCTTAGTCGCACAATTTTTCATCTAACTAAGATGTTTGGTGCAGTATTTTTCAATGAAAAGATGACAACAAAGACTTTACTGAAGAATCCCTACTGTTGACCAATCACCGATGAAGGGGCGTAGACTTCAGCTTGCCTCAAGAAATAGTGTTGTTTGTATTGTTGCCCGAACAACCAAAGTCCAAAACGAAGAACAACGTCACACAATATGTAGTCACAAACTCTTCCGAACTGTTTCGTCTGGGAAGCATGCGGATGCCTTAAGACTGTGACGGCTGGTTTATCTTCTGCCTTCGATCCGGGGGACTTCTTGCCCATCAATAGCTGCCTTCGATCCGGGGGACTTCTTGCCCATCAATAGCTGCCTTCGATCCGGGGGACTTCTTGCCCATCAATAGCTGCCTTCGATCCGGGGGACTTCTTGCCCATCAATAGCTGCCTTCGATCCGGGGGACTTCTTGCCCATCAATAGCTGCCTTCGATCCGGGGGACTTCTTGCCCATCAATAGCTGCCTTCGATCCGGGGGACTTCCTGCCCATCAATAGCTGCCTTCGATCCGGGGGACTTCCTGCCCATCAATAGCTGCCTTCGATCCGGGGGACATCCTGCCCATCAATAGCTGCCTTCGATCCGGGGGACTTCTTGCCCATCAATAGCTCAAATACTGTAGTGTAGATCACAAAATAGCAGAGATAGCTGAGACAGCTGAAAAGTTTAAATCAACCAATATGAGGAAACTTATTAGATACAGATACACACACACACACACACACACACACACACACACACACACACACACATGCACACACACACACAAACAAACAAACACTCACTCACACACAACCTCCCTTCCACACACACAATCAGTGCTGTGTAGCTGAAATCTAGTGAAAGAGATGGAGAGCTCATATACATACACATACACACACATACATACATACATACATACATACATACATACATATACATACATATATGTATACATATCCTTTAAAAAATATATATTTCCCTTTATTACTTTCCAACCCCACCACCCTTTCCCTAATTGGAGTAAACTAGTGAACAACAATGCTTAGGCCTCTACTTCCAGCTTATACATACTATATACATTTTATGGACACAGTCAATTTTACAATAATTCAATTTTGTTTGTTTTTACTCCTGAACTTCCTCTACCCTCAACCTCTCCAATCATTTTCATGATATCCATCCGGTTTGCTTCTATATGCCATATCTTTCTAACTGTGCTCTTTCACAAAAGCTCTCAACCTACAACCCATATACTTATTATAGATATCCTTTACATTAGTCATCCTGTTGTTATTAGACCCCTCCCCTCTCTCTCCCAGTGTGAGTATTAATAATGGAGGACTCCCATATGTCCCTGCGTGTTAAACTAGATCACCAACTGTGGGCCTAGCCACAGATCATGTGACCCCCCTGGGCTGCCCCACGGCCTCCTGGGTAACGGCAGGACCAGACCATGCTGTGAATGTGGTGCTGTGTGTGTGTGTGTGTGTGTGTGTGTGTGTGTGTGTGTGTGTGTGTGTGTGGGTGGGTGTGTGTCCTGGGTGTGTTCTAGGTACATGTATATCCCCTGAGTGAATGTGCTGTGGCTTCTTTTACACACACAGACACACACAGACAGACACACACAGACACACACACACACACACACAGACAGACACACAGACGGACGGACGGACGGACGGACGGCATGGTCTGGTCCTGCCGACAGACAGACAGACAGACAGACAGACAGACAGACAGACAGACAGACAGACAGACAGACAGACAGACAGACAGACAGACAGACAGACAGACAGACAGACAGACAGACAGACAGACAGACAGACAGACGTCTCACTGGACATGATATCTTGGTAGCAGTCTCCTGAGGGACGTCTCACTGGACATGATATCTTGGTAGCGGTCTCCTGAGGGACGTCTCACTGGACATGATATCTTGGTAGCGGTCTCCTGAGGGACGTCTCACTGGACATGATATCTTGGTAGCAGTCTCCTGAGGGACGTCTCACTGGACATGATATCTTGGTAGCTGTCTCCAGAGGGACGTCTCACTGGACATGATATCTTGGTAGCGGTCTCCTGAGGGACGTCTCACTGGACATGATATCTTGGTAGCTGTCTCCTGAGGGACGTCTCACTGGACATGATATCTTGGTAGCAGTCTCCTGAGGGACGTCTCACTGGACATGATATCTTGGTAGCAGTCTCCGGAGGGACGTCTCACTGGACATGATATCTTGGTAGCAGTCTCCTGAGGGACGTCTCATTGGACATGATATCTTGGTAGCGGTCTCCTGAGGGACGTCTCACTGGACATGATATCTTGGTAGCGGTCTCCTGAGGGACGTCTCACTGGACATGATATCTTGGTAGCAGTCTCCTGAGGGACGTCTCATTGGACATGATATCTTGGTAGCAGTCTCCTGAGGGACGTCTCACTGGACATGATATCTTGGTAGCGGTCTCCTGAGGGACGTCTCTGTTAATAGTGGTATTTCGCTGTTGTCTCTTCACCATGGCATTTTTGGTCCTACTGGTATCAGAGGTGGTAGTGCCATCCCGGATGAGATTCCTTCAGATGGGACGATCCTGAGCAAGGCTTTCCCATGACCTTACATCGATGTTAAAGTTCTTCAGGGAGGCCTTCAGGGTGTCATCAAAGTGTTTATTCGGCCCACCTTGTGCTCGCTTGCCATTCTTCAGCTCTCCAAAGAAGATCTGCTTAGGGAGACGGGTAGCAGGCAGTAGGCCTGGGCAGTGTACCGTATATACCGTATACCGGGGGATTTGAAAATATCCACGGGATGGTTTTTTCAAAACCGTCAATACCGTTGAAACTTAAAAAAAAAAATAATAATAATATTTGTAGCTACTTTTTAAGTAAATACCAGCAGTCAATTTGTTCAATATGTTAGGAGATAAAGAATATTGCGTTCTTCATTTCACTTGTCCCATAATTTTCCATTATGAAGCTTACCGGTAGTACCCACTAACGTAATGTTTGTTTACAAGCACACAACAACAAAAGACTGGAGCCTTGTGAGTCACTCTCTGTTGTGCAGCACGCACCAGGTGATCTAGTTACAGGATGGAATTCACTACTAAATGTTTGCCAGCTTGATATCTTATAACTATTAAGTTAACTGTCTACAATGTACTAAATGCTCTGCGGTTGTGCATCTGGTTTGCTAATTTAGTAGCTAGTTAGCTATCTAGCTAAGTGGTTAGCTTTTTCCAAAATCAAGCTTTCTTGCCGGGAACAGCAGAGAATCCCCTCCTGGATCAAGAGCCTTGCTAACATCAGAGAATCCCCTCATGGATCTAGAACCTTGCTAACATCAGAGAATCCCCTCATGGATCTAGAACCTTGCTAACATCAGAGAATCCCCTCATGGATCTAGAACCTTGCTAACATCAGAGAATCCCCTCATGGATCTAGAGCCTTGCTAACAGCAGAGAATCCCCTCATGGATCAAGAGCCTTGCTAACAGCAGAGAATCCCCTCATGGATCTAGAACCTTGCTAACATCAGAGAATCCCCTCATGGATCTAGAGCCTTGCTAACAGCAGAGAATCCCCTCATGGATCAAGAGCCTTGCTAACAGCAGAGAATCCCCTCATGGATCTAGAGCCTTGCTGGCTAATATTTGTTTTGTGTGTGCAGCAAACTGTGAGTGAAATGTTTGAGTTACTTGTACAACTTAATGAGCTAGGATGTCTGTCCTGAAAATAGTTTAGGTCAGAGACTGTATAAAATGTGTACAATGCGCTAGTTAGCATTTAGTTAGTATTCTCTAAGGGATTTTACATGTACTTGTTAGCATTGCTAACCTTCGGATTGCAAAGGCTCAGTGGGGTTTGAAAATAGCGCCCCTTGTGTTCGGTGCCTGGATTACCAAATATCCTGGTATGGCACAAGGTCGGTATGAAGGTCTATCAATCTGGATACTGCCCAAGCCTAGCAGGCATCCTGGTCACATGGCCTGCCCATCTGAGCTGCACTTTCATAGCAGTGTGGGAATGCTCATCATGTCGGCACGGTTGAGGGCTTCAGTGTCTGGGATTCTGTCCTGCTACTTGATACTCAGGAACTTTCGCAAACAGTTCAGGTGAAAGATATTTAGTTTCCTGGCATGGCATCGGTAGACTGTCCAGGTTTCGCAGCCATAAGTAAGGGTCGGTAATATGACTGCCTGGTAAACCTTCAGTTTTGTTGCCAGTTAAATGCCTGTCCTTTCCCACACTGAATCTCGTAGACGGCCAAAGGCTGCACTAGCCTTGACGATCCTGAAGTTTGTTTCATCATCTATGTGAACATTGTAGGTGAATTTGTCCACAGCGGACAGTTTCCAACCTTTCACAGAGATGAGTTGGGTCCAAGTAAGGATTACCGGGGGCAGGTTGGTACGTAACTTCGGTCTTCTTTGTACTGATAGTGAGGCTGAAGTTGTCACAGGCAGATGAAAAGTTGTCCATGAGGATCTGCAGGTCAGCATGCGAGCCAGAAGCTAGTGTGCAGTCATCTGCAAACACGAGGTCATGGACAGTCACCTCCTCCATCTGTGTTTTGGCATGCATCCTCCTCAGGTTGAACATCATCCTCCTCAGGTTGAACAGACCCCCGTCAAAAGCAGTCGATGAAGCGGATCCCAGTCGGGTCCTTTGGGAAGGCATCTTGCAGCACGGCGGAGGACGTCATGCTGAACAGCATGATGGCGGCAGGTAGCTTAGTGGTTAAGAGCGTTGTGCCAGTAACCGAAAGGTCGCTGGTTCTAATCCCCGAGCCGACTAGGTGAAATATCTGCCGATGTGCCCTTGAGCAAGGCACTTAACCCTAATTGCTCCTGTAAGTCGCTCTGGATAAGAGCGTCTGCTAAATGACTAAAATGTAAAAATGTTTTAAAAAATGAACAGGGTTGGAGCTAGAACACGGCCTTGCTTCACTCCATTTTCTGAAGGCACACAGGCTCTCGGGCAGCAGGTCTAGCTGTTCTGTTAGAAAGTTCAGAAGGAATCTAGCTACGATTTTTTCCCAGCAATTGACAGCAAGGATATACCTCTGTGATTGTCACAGGCTTGGCGATTTGCCTTTCCTCTTGTAGAGGTGGATAATCGAGGCATCCTTAAACTCCTGAGGGACAGCTTCTTGTCTTCATAATGACTGGAAGAGGCCAGTTAGCTTCTCAACCGAACGAGGCCCTCCCATCTTGTAGATTTCAGCTGGTATGGCGTCAGCTCCTGGAGCTTTTTCCCAATGAGAGGATGGCTTTTTTTGATTCCTCAAGGGTGGATGGGTCTGCAAGAGACAGGTTCATTTCAACTTGTGGCAGCCTGTTGATCGCTTTTTCATTTATGAATGTAGGCTGATTGAGGACTGAGTTGAAAGTGTTCAGCCCATCTGGCAATGATTTTGTCTTTCTCTGTGAGCAGTGTGGTTCCTTCTATACTCAGGAGAGGTGAGGTTCCTGAGGGTTGTGGGCCATAGACTGACTTGAGTGCATCATAGAAGCGCTTTGTGTCGTTGCTGTCGGCATACGATTGAATCTCCTCTGCTTTCTGACTGACTCAAGCATCCTGCATAGGTCTAAGCTTGATCTGGACAGTCCTTTGGATGTTGAGAAAGGCCGTTTTCTTGGACTCTGAGCTGCTATCATTCAGGTATGCTCTGTGCAGGCAGTGTTTCTCATCAAAGAGTGCCTGAAGCTCTGCACCATTCTCGTCAAACCAGTCTTGGTGTTTGCATGTGGCAGCACCAACTGTTTCAAGCGCTGTAGAGTGCAGCAGATTTCTGAGAGCTGTCCAATCTGCCTCAGCATCTTCAGAGTCAAGGCTCTAAACTGTGGTCTAGGGCTTCAACAGACTGCTGCTGGATGCTCTCCTCTTTCCACCAAGAGATGTAGAGGATGTATTGCCTTGTGGACGTCTGGGAGGTTTGATCTGGGTGTTGAGCTTGTAGATAATGAGTCGGTGATCTGTCCAGAATTCTGCACCACACATGGCCTTTGTCACCTTAACATCATGTCTGCCTCTCCTCCTGACAATGACGTAGTCAATGAAGTGCCAATGTTTGGATTGTGGCTGCATCCATGTTGTTTTCTTGTGGTTGGGTAGTTTGAATATTGTTTTTGTGATGAGTAGGTCATGCTCAGCACATGTCCTTACTAACAAAAGGGGCTCCTGAGTGGCGCAGTGGTCTAAGGCTCTGCATCGCAGTGCTAACTGTGCCACTAGAGATCCTGGTTCGAATCCAGGCTCTGTCGCAGCCGGCCGCGACCGGGAGACTCATGGGCGGCGCACAATTGGCCCAGCGTTGTCCAGGGTAGGGGAGGGAATGGCCGGCAGGGATGTAGCTCAGTTGATAGAGCATGGCGTTTGCAACGCCAGGGTTGTGGGTTCGATTCCCACGGGGGGGCAGTATAAAAACAAATATGTATTCACTAACTGTAAGTCGCTCTGGATAAGAGCGTCTGCTAAATGACTAAAATGTAAAATGTAAATGTAAAAGGCCATTGCTGTTAGCATTTGCCAACACCATGTGCACCTATAATTCCATTCCATGACTGATGGTCAGTGCCAACTCTAGCATTGAAGTTGCTGAGAATGATGAGTTTCTCTGTCCTGGGAACAGCAGTAATTGTAGTCTCCAGGTTAGCATAGAACTTGAGTTATGGTGGTGACCTGCTTTTGGCCAGGTAAAGGGAGCTTCAGGGTAACCGAATGGTCATTTATACCCTTGGGTAAGCTGGATAGTTGGTTGACCAGGTGATATTTTACTGCAAAACCAACTTCGGCTCCAACTTCTGCAATCTGTCCCGTGTCAACTAGCCGGGTCTCACCTAGGGTGGCAATGTTAATTTTGTATCTGGCAAGTTCTCTGCCTACATGAGCCATAAGTCTCTCAGGTCTGTTTGGTCCAGCAGTGTCAAGCCGTGTCAAGCTGTGTCCAGCAGTGTCCGGTCATGTCCAGCCGTGTCCAGCCGTGTCAAGCAGTGTCAAGCAGGTTCCAGCTGTGTGCAGCAGTTTCCATCTATGTCCAGCAGTGTCCAACGGTGTGCAGCAGTGTCCAGCAGTGTCCATCAGTGTCCATCAGTGCACACATTCCAAGCACCAATATTAAGTGGTGTCACTGTTATTTTCTTTGTCCACCCGCTGAGGTGGGATCCTTTCCAGCTGCGGTAGTCTGGGTAAAGTGAAGCAGACAATGTTTAGGGCACCTTTTCTAGCCTCTTCCTAATGCTGGGGAAGGGAGCAGTGTGATCCTGAATGCTGCTAAATTCCACTGCTGCATCAGTCCAGTGAAAAGCGACCCGACAACCTGAGCCACCTGTGTGTTGGCCCACGGCTACAGCTTCCAGTGCATCCACACCTGCTGCTTCGTCCTTCGCCCAATGCCACAGGACTTTGGGTGATGGTGCCATGACTTGCGCTTTGAATTGGATTTAAGTGAGGGAGAGTTGCGCAGCTTCGACCTCACTCTCTCGTCCAGACTCATCTGTATCCAGTGTCAAGAGTGTCTACACACATACACACATACACACACTCAGACACACACACACACACATCTTAGACACACACACTCAGAGACACACACTGACTAAAGAGGAAGATGAGCTCCATGGACTTTCATTAACCTGTCCCCGTCCATGTCCCCGTCCCTGTTCCCCTTCCCTGTCCCTGTCCATATCCCCGTCCCCGTCCCTGTTCCCGTCACTGTTCATGTCCCTGTCCCTGTCTCTGTCCCCGTCCCATCCATGTCCCTGTCCCCGTCCATGTCCCCGTCCCATCCATGTCCCTGTCACTGTCCTCGTACATGTCCCCGTCCCTGTCCCCGTCCCCATCCATGTCCCTGTCACTGTCCTCGTACATGTCCCTGTCCCCGTCCCTGTCCCCGTACATGTCCCTGTCCCCATCCATGTCCCCGTCTTGTCCCCGTCCCTATCCCCATCCATGTCCCTGTCCCAGCCCTGTCCCCGTCCCTGTCCCTGTCCCTGTCCCTCTCCCCAGCCATGTCCCCATCCCTGTCCCCGTCCCTCTCCCCAGCCATGTCCCCATCCCTGCCCCGTCCCCATCCCTGTCCCCATCCCTGTCCACGTCCATGTCCCCGTCCCCATCCATGTCCCCGTCCCTCTCCCCATCCATGTCCCCGTCCCTGTCCCCATCCCTGTCCCCATCCCTGTCCCCATCCATGTCCCTGTCCCCGTCCCTGTCCCCATCCCTGTCCCCATCCATGTCCCTGTCCCCATCCCTGTCCCTCTCCCCATCCATGTCCCTGTCCCTGTCCCCATCCATGTCTCCGTCCCTGTCCCGTCCCCGTCCATGTCCACGTCCCTGTCTCTGTCCCCGTCCCCATCCCTGTCCCCGTCCCTGCCCCCGTCCCCACCCATGTCCCTGTCCCCGTCCCTGTCCCGTCCCTGTCCCCATCCATGTCTCCGTCCCTGTCCCCGTCCATGTCCATGTCCACGTCCCTGTCCCTGTCCCCATCCCTGTCCCCATCCCTGTCCCCGTCCCCATCCCTGTCCCCATCCCTGTCCCCATCCCTGTCCCCGTCCCTGTCCCTGTCCCCATCCCTGTCCCCGTCCCTGCCCCCGTCCCCACCCATGTCCTGTCCCCATCCCTGTCCCGTCCCTGTCCCCATCCATGTCTCCGTCCCAGTCCCCGTCCCCGTCCATGTCCCCGTCCATGTCCACGTCCCTGTCCCTGTCCCCATCCCTGTCCCCATCCCTGTCCCCGTCCCCATCCCTGTCCCCATCCCTGTCCCCGTCCCTGTCCCCGTCCCCATCCCTGTCCCCGTCCCTGCCCCCGTCCCCATCCCCGTCCCCATCCCTGTCCCGTCCCTTTCCCCATCCCCGTCCCCATCCCCGTCCCTGTCCCCGTCCCCATCCAAGTCCCCGTCCCTGTCCCCGTACCCATCCATGTCTCTTCTGAGAGAGGGCAATGAAATTAAGTTGCCCAGCAACACATCACATCACTTCTGTCTGTCTCACAACCCTAACCCAGCAACACATCACTTCTGTCTGTCTCACAACCCTAACCCAGCAACACATCACTTCTGTCTGTCTCACAACCCTAACCCAGCAACACATCACTTCTGTCTGTCTCACAACCCTAACCCAGCAACACATCACTTCTGTCCCAACACAACAGCTACCCCCCAGTACCTACCTCACGGCATGCGTCTCAAATGGAACCCTATTCCCTTTATAGTGCACTACTTTAGAGCCCTATGGGAAGTAGTTAACAGGGTGCCATTTGGGACTCACAACAGTTTGTCTCTTCAGGAATACAGGCAACACCCAGTGATCACACAGCAGGGCAGTGTCTGAGTGGTGAGACTCTAAGGGTTTTTTGTGGTATGTGTGGTGGAGGTGTGGTGGATGTCTGGTAGGGATGTGGTGGAGGTGTGGTGGAGGTCTGGTGGAGGTGTGGTAGGGATGTGGTGGAGGTCTGGTGGAGGTGTGGTAGGGATGTGGTGGAGGTCTGGTGGAGGTGTGGTAGGGATGTGGTGGAGGTCTGGTGGAGGTGTGATAGGGATGTGGTGGAGGTCTGGTGGAGGTCTGGTAGGGATGTGGTGGAGGTCTGGTGGAGGTCTGGTGGAGGTCTGGTAGGGATGTGGTGGAGGTCTGGTAGGGATGTGGTGGAGGTCTGGTGGAGGTCTGGTAGAGGTGTGGTAGAGACTAGTAAAGTAGGTTTCATGCTGTTTTATTGAACAACACAGCGAATAATAATGCATTGAAGTGCACCTCATCTGTAAATGTGATCGCATTACATTATAGTAATGTTAAACACATGATTTGTTTGCAACTTCCCTCCAATGTCCATTTCTGAGTGAAATACCATGTGAGAAGGGAGTAACGTCAACATGAGTTGGCTCTTCCAAATGTCACACATTAATCGATGAATTATTCATGTTTTATGATTGTAGGGGACAGAAATGACAATCAATAGGGACATGAGATAGGCACCATCTGTATGTGTGAACTTTAACCCCTGTATACAGTGAGGGAAAAAAGTATTTGATCCCCTGCTGATTTTGTACGTTTGCCCACTGACAAAGAAATGCTCAGTCTATAATGTTAATGGTAGGTTTATTTGAACAGGTAGAGACAGAATAGCAACAACAAAATCCAGAAAAACGCATGTCAAAAATGTTATTAATTGATTTGCATTTTAATGAGGGAAATAACTATTTGACCCCCTCTGCTAAACATGACTTAGTACTTGGTGGCAAAACCCTTGTTGGCAATCACAGAGGTCAGACGTTTCGTGTAGTTGGCCACCAGGTTTGCACACATCTCAGGAGAGATTTTATCCCACTCCTCTTTGCAGATCTTCTCCAAGTCATTAAGGTTTCGAGGCTGACGTTTGGCAACTCGAACCTTCAGCTCCCTCCACATATTTTCTATGGGATTAAGGTCTGGAGACTGGCTAGGCCACTCCAGGACCTTAATGTGCTTCTTCTTGAGCCACTCCTTTGTTGCCTTGGCCGTGTGTTTTGGGTCATTGTCATGCTGGAATACCCATCCACGACCCATTTTCAATGCCCTGGCTGAGGGAAGGAGGTTCTCACCCAAGATTTGATGGTACATGGCCCCGTCCATCGTCCCTTTGATGCGGTGAAGTTGTCCTGTCCCCTTGGCAGAAAAACACCCCCAAAGCATCATGTTTCCACCTCCATGTTTGACGGTGGGGATGGTGTTCTTGGGGTCATAGGCAGCATTCCTCCTCCTCTAAACACAGCGAGTTGAGTTGATGCTAAAGAGCTCGATTTTGGTCTCATCTGACCACAACACTTTCACCCAGTTCTCCTCTGAATCATTCAGATGTTCATTGGCAAACTTCAGATGGGCATGTATATGTGCTTTCTTGAGCAGGGGGACCTTGCGGGCGCTGCAGGATTTCAGTCCTTCACGGCGTAGTGTGTTACCAATTGTTTTCTTGGTGACTATGGTCCCAGCTGCCTTGAGATCATTGACAAGATCCTCCCGTGTAGTTCTGGGCTGATTCCTCACCGTTCTCATGATCATTGCAACTCCACGAGGTGAGATCTTGCATGGAGCCCCAGGCCGAGGGAGATTGACAGTTATTTTGTGTTTCTTCCATTTGCGTATAATCGCACCAACTGTTGTCACCTTCTCACCAAGCTGCTTGGCGATGGTCTTGTAGCCCATTCCAGCCTTGTGTAGGTCTACAATCTTGTCCCTGTCATCCTTGGAGAGCTCTTTGGTCTTGGCCATGGTGGAGAGTTTGGAATCTGATTGATTGATTGTTTCTGTGGACAGGTGTCTTTTATACAGGTAACAAGCTTAGATTAGGAGCATTCCCTTTAAGAGTGTGCTCCTAATCTCAGCTCATTACCTGTATAAAAGACACCTGGGAGCCAGAAATCTTTCTGATTGAGAGGGGGTCAAATACTTATTTCCCTCATTAAAATGCAAATCAATTTCTAACAGTTTTGACATGCGTTTTTCTGGATTAATTTGTTGTTATTCTGTCTCTCAGTGTTCAAATAAACCTACCATTAAAATTATAGACTGATCATTTCTTTGTCAGTGGGCAAATGTACAAAATCAGCAGGGGATCAAATACTTTTTTGTAGTGTTTTTGTGTGTTCACAGTTAAACCCTAGTGGTGTCTGTGCCACATCTCAGTTGATCCTCCACCTTTGACATTTAGAGTAACACAGTGTGTGATCAGTGTCCAACCATTATAGTGGATTAAGAGACTGAGAACTGAGACAGAGACAACAGATTCAGTTCAAATCAAATCAAATCAAATCAAATTTTATTGGTCACATGCGCCGAATACAACAGGTGCAGACATTGCAGTGAAATGCTTACTTACAGCCCTTAACCAACAGTGCATTTATTTTAAACAAAAAAAGTAAGAATAAAACAACAACAACAATAAAGTGTTGAGAAAAAAAGAGCAGAAGTAAAATAAAGTGACAGTAGGGAGGCTATATATACAGTAAAATAAAGTGACAGTAGGGAGGCTATATATACAGGGGGGTACCGTTGCAGAGTCAATGTGCGGGGGCACCGGCTAGTTGAGGTAGTTGAGGTAATATGTACATGTGGGTAGAGTTAAAGTGACTATGCATAAATACTTAACAGAGTAGCAGCAGCGTAAAAAGGATGGGGTGGGGGGGCAGTGCAAATAGTCCGGGTAGCCATGATTAAATGTTCAGGAGTCTTATGGCTTGGGGGTAGAAGCTGTTGAGAAGTCTTTTGGACCTAGACTTGGCACTCCGGTACCGCTTGCCGTGCGGTAGCAGAGAGAACAGTCTATGACTAGGGTGGCTGGAGTCTTTGACAATTTTGAGGGCCTTCCTCTGACACCGCCTGGTATAGAGGTCCTGGATGGCAGGGAGCTTTGCCCCAGTGATGTACTGGGCCGTACGCACTACCCTCTGTAGTGCCTTGCGGTCAGAGGCCAAGCAGTTGCTATACCAGGCGGTGATGCAACCAGTCAGGATGCTCTCGATGGTGCAGCTGTAGAATTTTTTGAGGATCTGAGGACCCATGCCAAATCTTTTTAGTCTCCTGAGGGGGAATAGGCTTTGTCGTGCCCTCTTCACGACTGTCTTGGTGTGTTTGGACCATGATAGTTCGTTGGTGATGTGGACACCAAGGAACTTGAAGCTCTCAACCTGTTCCACTACAGCCCCGTCGATGAGAATGGGGGCGTGCTCAGTCCTCTTTTTTTTCCTGTAGTCCACAATCATCTCCTTTGTCTTGGTCACGTTGAGGGAGAGGTTGTTGTCCTGGCACCACACGGCCAGATCTCTGACCTCCTCCCTATAGGCTGTCTCATCGTTGTCGGTGATCAGGCCTACCACTGTTGTGTCGTCGGCAAACTTAATGATGGTGTTGGAGTCGTGCCTGGCCATGCAGTCATGGGTGAACAGAGAGTACAGGAGGGGACTGAGCACGCACCCCTGAGGGGCCCCCGTGTTGAGGATCAGTGTGGCAGATGTGTTGTTACCTACCCTTACCACCTGGGGGCGGCCCGTCAGGAAGTCCAGGATCCAGTTGCAGAGGGAGGTGTTTAGTCCCAGGATCCTTAGCTTAGTGATGAGCTTAGAGGGCACTATGGTGTTGAATGCTGAGCTGTAGTCAATGAATAGCATTCTCACGTAGGTGTTCCTCTTGTCCAGGTGGGAAAGGGCAGTGTGGAGTGCGATAGAGATTGCATCATCTGTGGATCTGTTGGGGCGGTATGCAAATTGGAGTGGGTCTAGGGTTTCTGGGATTATGCTGTTGATGTGAGCCATGACCAGTCTTTCAAAGCACTTCATGGCTACAGACGTCAGTGCTACGGGTCGGTAGTCATTTAGGCAGGTTATCTTAGAGTTCTTGGGCACGGGGACTATGGTGGTCTGCTTGAAACATGTTGGTATTACAGACTCAGTCAGGGACATGTTGAAAATGTCAGTGAAGACAATAACACTTTATTGTCTTCCCTCAATAACACTTTCTATGGACAATCTCTGTTACACACTAACAATACCAATCTATACCTTTACCCTCTCTATACCAATCTATACCTTTACCCTCTCTATACCAATCTATACCTTTACCCTCTCTATACCAATCTATACCTTTACCCTCTCTATACCAATCTATACCTTTACCCTCTCTATACCAATCTATACCTTTACCCTCTCTATACCAATCTATACCTTTACCCTCTCTATACCAATCTATACCTTTACCCTCTCTATACCAATCTATACCTTTACCCTCTCTATACCAATCTATACATTTACCCTCTCTATACCAATCTATACATTTACCCTCTCTATACCAATCTATACCTTTACCCTCTCTATACCAATCTATACCTTTACCCCCTCTATACCAATCTATACCTTTACCCTCTCTATACCAATCTATACCTTTACCCTCTCTATACCAATCTATACCTTTACCCTCTCTATACCAATCTATACCTTTACCCTCTCTATACCAATCTATACCTTTACCATCTCTATACCAATCTATACCTTTACCATCTCTATACCAATCTATACATTTACCCTCTCTATACCAATCTATACCTTTACCCTCTCTATACCAATCTATACCTTTACCCTCTCTATACCAATCTATACCTTTACCCTCTCTATACCAATCTATACCTTTACCCTCTCTATACCAATCTATACCGTTACCCTCTCTATACCAATCTATACCTTTACCCTCTCTATACCAATCTATACCTTTACCCTCTCTATACCAATCTATACCTTTACCCTCTCTATACCAATCTATACCTTTACCCTCTCTATACCAATCTATACCTTTACCCTCTCTATACCAATCTATACCTTTACCCTCTCTATACCAATCTATACCTTTACCCCCTCTATACCAATCTATACATTTACCCTCTCTATACCAATCTATACCTTTACCCTCTCTATACCAATCTATACCTTTACCCTCTCTATACCAATCTATACCTTTACCCTCTCTATACCAATCTATACCTTTACCCTCTCTATACCAATCTATACATTTACCCTCTCTATACCAATCTATACCTTTACCCCCTCTATACCAATCTATACCTTTACCCTCTCTATACCAATCTATACCTTTACCCTCTCCATACCAATCTATACCTTTACCCTCTCTATACCAATCTATACCTTTACCCTCTCCATACCAATCTATACCTTTACCCTCTCTATATCAATCTATACCTTTACAAATTCCCTCTCTTCACTCTTAGAAAAAAAGGTGCTATCTAGAACCTAAAACGGTTCTTTGGCTGTCCCCATAGGAGAACCCTTTGAATAACTCTTTTTGGTTCCAGGTAGAACCCTTTTGGTTCCAGGTAGAACCCTTTTGGGTTCAATGTAGAACCCTTTCTCCTATGGGGTCAGCCAAAGAACCCTTTTGGAACCCTTTATTCTAAGAGCGTATACCAATCTATACCTTTACCCTCTCTATACCAATCTATTCCTTTACCCTCTCTATACCAATCTATACCTTTACCCTCTCTATACCAATCTATACCTTTACCCTCTCTATACCAATCTATACCTTTACCCTCTCTATACCAATCTATACCTTTACCCTCTCTATACCAATCTATACCTTTACCCTCTCTATACCAATCTATACCTTTACCCTCTCTATACCAATCTATACCTTTACCCTCTCTATACCAATCTATACCTTTACCCTCTCTATACCAATCTATACCTTTACCCTCTCTATACCAATCTATACCTTTACCCTCTCTATACCAATCTATACCTTTACCCTCTCTATACCAATCTATACCTTTACCATCTCTATACCAATCTATACCTTTACCCTCTCTATACCAATCTATACCTTTACCCTCTCTATACCAATCTATACCTTTACCCTCTCTATACCAATCTATACCTTTACCCTCTCTATACCAATCTATACCTTTACCCTCTCTATACCAATCTATACCTTTACCCTCTCTATACCAATCTATACCTTTACCCTCTCTATACCAATCTATACCTTTACCCTCTCTATACCAACCTATACCTTTACCCTCTCTATACCAATCTATACCTTTACCCTCTCTATACCAATCTATACCTTTACCAATTCCCTCTTCATACCAATCTATACATTTATGCATTAATGGGTGAAGCTTTATTGCATTAAATACTGTTATAAGGTGCCATGAGCTGTTATGAATGCTTATAGCAAGTCTTAACATGCACTATGTCTGTGATTCAAGGCATTATAAATGCTTAATAACAGGTGTTTCATAGAAATAGTTAGAGTTTCCTAAAGGACACACACGCACGCACGCACGCACGCACACGCACGCACACGCACACGCACACACCAACAGTCCTATATCTGGGAACTAGGTACAGAGATCCATTTAGTTAGACAAACTTGAATTAGAGTTCATTTAGGGCTTATCTTCAGTTCATTTGGGGCTGATCTTCAGTTCATTTGGGGCTGATCTTCAGTTCATTTAGGGCTTATCTTCAGTTCATTTGGGGCTTATCTTCAGTTCATTTGGGGCTGATCTTCAGTTCATTTAGGGCTTATCTTCAGTTCATTTGGGGCTTATCTTCAGTTCATTTGGGGCTTATCTTCAGTTCATTTGGGGCTTATCTTCAGTTCATTTAGGGCTGATCTTCAGTTCATTTGGGGCTTATCTTCAGTTCATTTGGGGCTTATCTTCAGTTCATTTAGGGCTGATCTTCAGTTCATTTGGGGCTTATCTTCAGTTCATTTGGGGCTTATCTTCAGTTCATTTGGGGCTGATCTTCAGTTCATTTAGGGCTTATCTTCAGTTCATTTGGGGCTTATCTTCAGTTCATTTGGGGCTTATCTTCAGTTCATTTAGGGCTGATCTTCAGTTCATTTGGGGCTTATCTTCAGTTCATTTGGGGCTTATCTTCAGTTCATTTAGGGCTTATCTTCAGTTCATTTGGGGCTTATCTTCAGTTTATTTGGGGCTGATCTTCAGTTCATTTGGGGCTGATCTTCAGTTCATTTAGGGCTTATCTTCAGTTCATTTGGGGCTGATCTTCAGTTCATTTGGGGCTTATCTTCAGTTCATTTGGGGCTGATCTTCAGTTCATTTGGGGCTTTATCTTCAGTTCATTTGGGGCTGATCTTCAGTTCATTTAGGGCTTATCTTCAGTTCATTTGGGGCTGATCTTCAGTTCATTTGGGGCTTATCTTCAGTTCATTTGGGGCTTATCTTCAGTTCATTTTGGGGCTTATCTTCAGTTCATTTTGGGGCATATCTTCAGTTCATTTCTGACCATAACAATCAGCACAAAGGATGAAAGATCCCCCAAAATAATTTCTCTAGGCTCTAAGTATTGCATTGTGTCATGTGATAGGCAGACGAATACTAATGTTCTGTATATAGTGAAATGAACAGCAGTAGCCTATTGAAATACTAATGTTCTGTATATAATGAAATTAACAGCAGTATCCTATTGAAATACTAATGTTCTGTATATAATGAAATGAACAGCAGTATCCTATTGAAATACAAATGTTCTATCTATAATGGAATGAACAGCAGTATCCTATTGAAATACTAATGTTCTATCTATATTGAAATGAACAGCAGTAGCCTATTGAAATACTAATGTTCTATCTATAATGAAATGAACAGCAGTAGCCTATTGAAATACTAATGTTCTATCTATATTGAAATGAACAGCAGTAGGCTATTGAAATACTAATGTTCATTTCATTATAGATAGGGTTCCCCAGGACCCCAAATCAATCCACTTTCATGGTGCCCTCAGAACGGACAAGTGTCATCCATCCAACTCCTGCATCCAGCATTATAATAGATTTCACCAAAACACATCATGGCTAGTCAGTCTCAGAGAGATGTGGTGTGTGTGTGTGTGTGTGTGTGTGTGTGTGTGTGTGTGTGTGTGTGTGTGTGTGTGTGTGTGTGTGTGTGTGTATCTGTATTTATATCATTATGATTGTGATTAATGGGTTGATTGTGTGACATGCTGTTGAGACTGATTACACATCAAATCTCTGGGAGAAACACAAACTCTTTCTACACCCCCTCTATCCCTGTCTGTCTCTTTCTACACCCCCTCTATCCCTGTCTGTCTCTTTCTACACCCCCTCTATCCCTGTCTCTCTCTTTCTACACCCCCTCTATCCCTGTCTCTCTCTTTCTACACCCCCTCTATCCCTGTCTGTCTCTTTCTACACCCCCTCTATCCCTGTCTCTCTCTTTCTACACCCCCTCTATCCCTGTCTGTCTCTTTCTACACCCCCTCTATCCCTGTCTCTCTCTTTCTACACCCCCTCTATCCCTGTCTGTCTCTTTCTACACCCCCTCTATCCCTGTCTCTCTCTTTCTACACCCCCTCTATCCCTGTCTGTCTCTTTCTACACCCCCTCTATCCCTGTCTGTCTCTTTCTACACCCCCTCTATCCCTGTCTCTCTCTTTCTACACCCCCTCTATCCCTGTCTCTCTCTTTCTACACCCCCTCTATCCCTGTCTCTCTCTTTCTACACCCCCTCTATCCCTGTCTGTCTCTTTCTACACCCCCTCTATCCCTGTCTCTCTCTTTCTACACCCCCTCTATCCCTGTCTCTCTCTTTCTACACCCCCTCTATCCCTGTCTGTCTCTTTCTACACCCCCTCTATCCCTGTCTGTCTCTTTCTACACCCCCTCTATCCCTGTCTCTCTCTTTCTACACCCCCTCTATCCCTGTCTGTCTCTTTCTACACCCCCTCTATCCCTGTCTCTCTCTTTCTACACCCCCTCTATCCCTGTCTCTCTCTTTCTACACCCCCTCTATCCCTGTCTCTCTCTTTCTACACCCCCTCTATCCCTGTCTGTCTCTTTCTACACCCCCTCTATCCCTGTCTCTCTCTTTCTACACCCCCTCTATCCCTGTCTCTCTCTTTCTACACCCCCTCTATCCCTGTCTGTCTCTTTCTACACCCCCTCTATCCCTGTCTGTCTCTTTCTACACCCCCTCTATCCCTGTCTCTCTCTTTCTACACCCCCTCTATCCCTGTCTGTCTCTTTCTACACCCCCTCTATCCCTGTCTCTCTCTTTCTACACCCCCTCTATCCCTGTCTCTCTCTTTCTACACCCCCTCTATCCCTGTCTGTCTCTTTCTACACCCCCTCTATCCCTGTCTGTCTCTTTCTACACCCCCTCTATCCCTGTCTGTCTCTTTCTACACCCCCTCTATCCCTGTCTCTCTCTTTCTACACCCCCTCTATCCCTGTCTCTCTCTTTCTACACCCCCTCTATCCCTGTCTGTCTCTTTCTACACCCCCTCTATCCCTGTCTCTCTCTTTCTACACCCCCTCTATCCCTGTCTCTCTCTTTCTACACCCCCTCTATCCCTGTCTGTCTCTTTCTACACCCCCTCTATCCCTGTCTGTCTCTTTCTACACCCCCTCTATCCCTGTCTGTCTCTTTCTACACCCCCTCTATCCCTGTCTGTCTCTTTCTACACCCCCTCTATCCCTGTCTCTCTCTTTCTACACCCCCTCTATCCCTGTCTCTCTCTTTCTACACCCCCTCTATCCCTGTCTCTCTCTTTCTACACCCCCTCTATCCCTGTCTCTCTCTTTCTACACCCCCTCTATCCCTGTCTCTCTCTTTCTACACCCCCTCTATCCCTGTCTCTCTCTTTCTACACCCCCTCTATCCCTGTCTGTCTCTTCTACACCCCCTCTATCCCTGTCTCTCTCTTTCTACACCCCTCTATCCCTGTCTGTCTCTTTCTACACCCCCTCTATCCCTGTCTCTCTCTTTCTACACCCCCTCTATCCCTGTCTGTCTCTTTCTACACCCCCTCTATCCCTGTCTCTCTCTTTCTACACCCCCTCTATCCCTGTCTGTCTCTTTCTACACCCCCTCTATCCCTCTCTCTCTCTATCCACACTCCTTCATCTCCCCCCTCTCTGTTCTGCAGCCCTAAAAATTACCCTCCCCCTTTCTCTCTCCCTACTGATCTTCTGTCACTCACTCCATCCCCAAACAATTTTTTCTGGCTTTTTCCCCCCAAGTCTCTCCCTCTCCCTCCACTCCACTTCCACCCCTCTACAAACTCTCTCTCTCCCTCTCCCTTCACCGCCCCCTCTCTCTCTCTCTCTCTCTCTCTCTCTCTCTCTCTCTCTCTCTCTCTCTCTCTCTCTCTCTCTCTCTCTCTCCCCCCTCTCTCTCCCCCCGCTCTCACCCCCCCCCCCCCCCCCCCCCCCCCCCCCTCATTATGGATGTTGCTCTGAGGGCTCTTGGCTCTGTCTCTGCTGATTGGTGATTGACAGCATCCTCTGGCTTAGTGCCTTAGTGGCTCTTTCACACACACACACACACACACACACACACACACACACACACACACATATAATCTCTTTGCAGTGCTAACATCCAGACACCCTGTGGGAGACTATGTAAAGCTGATCAACAGTATTGATCGAGTCGACTGCAGCGCTGACCTCTTCTCTCTGTAATCGACCCCTAACTCATTATGCAAATACACTCTACATGGAATAACCTAGTTTATGTAGTAACCTAGCAACACTGGAGTTAGACCCTCACAGTGTGTGTGTGGGGGGGGGGGGGCTCTGTGTGTGTGGGGGAGGGGGGGGGCTCTGTGTGTGTGTGTGGGGGGGGGCTCTGTGTGTGTGGGGGGAGGGGGGGGCTCTGTGTGTGGGGGGGGGCTCTGTGTGGGGGGGGGGCTCTGTGTGTGTGTGTGGGGGGGGCTGTGTGTGTGGGGGGGGGGGGGGCTCTGTGTGTGTGTTTGGCAGTGTATGTCTATCTCAGTTGGAAGGCAGCATTCATGATTAACACTGAAGAACCATTATAAAACAGTCAGGGAAAACGTCGGCTTTAAACTTCCTAACATCCTGTCAGTGGATTTCAGAGGGGATGTGAGTTCTGTTGTTCTGTGGTTTTCCATTTTGAATAGTAGCTCAGGGATGGATAGATCAGGTTTGTGTCCCAAATGACACCCTATTCCCTATATAGTGCACTACTTCTAAACAGAACCCTATGGGCAGTAGTGCACTATATAGGGAATAGGGTGTCATTAAATGGGGGGCACATCCATGGTCCCGGAGCTCTTCAGTATA
>NW_028157452.1:0-41125 GCF_964263955.1 Coregonus lavaretus
CAAACAGTGTCTCTTCTCATATGCTGAACTGGTCGCATTGTGGATTTTGGTTAAAACATGATTTTGGACAATGTTCATGGAACTCAGTTTAAAACGTACTTGCAGACTTGAAAACCCTTGCCTATTGTAGAGCGCGCCTCCTACTTCCACTGCTGAATGAAAACCCATGATTTTGGACCCTGTTTTCATGCGAAAAGGCTAAAAGAAATGTTTCACGTTTGTTACACTCAAACAGTGTCTCCTCTCATATGCTGAACTGGTCGCATTGCGGATTTTGGTTAAAACATGATTTTGGACAATGTTCATGGAACTCAGTTTAAAACGTACTTGCAGACTTGAAAACCCTTGCCTATTGTAGAGCGCGCCTCCTACTTCCACTGCTGAACGAAAACCCATGATTTTGGACCCTGTTTTCATGCGAAAAGGCTAAAAGAAATGTTTCACGTTTGTTACACTCAAACAGTGTCTCCTCTCATATGCTGAACTGGTCGCATTGTGGATTTTGGTTAAAACATGATTTTGGACAATGTTCATGGAACTCAGTTTAAAACGTACTTGCAGACTTGAAAACCCTTGCCTATTGTAGAGCGCGCCTCCTACTTCCACTGCTGAACGAAAACCCATGATTTTGGACCCTGTTTTCATGCGAAAAGGCTAAAAGAAATGTTTCACGTTTGTTACACTTGGACCCTGTTTTCATGCGAAAAGGCTGAAAGAAATGTTTCACGTTTGTTATACTCAAACAGTGTCTCTTCTCATATGCTGAACTGGTCGCATTGTGGATTTTGGTTAAAACATGATTTTGGACAATGTTCATGGAACTCAGTTTAAAACGTACTTGCAGACTTGAAAACCCTTGCCTATTGTAGAGCGCGCCTCCTACTTCCACTGCTGAAAGAAAACCCATGATTTTGGACCCTGTTTTCATGCGAAAAGGCTAAAAGAAATGTTTCACGTTTGTTACACTCAAACAGTGTCTCCTCTCATATGCTGAACTGGTCGCATTGTGGATTTTGGTTAAAACATGATTTTGGACAATGTTCATGGAACTCAGTTTAAAACGTACTTGCAGACTTGAAAACCCTTGCCTATTGTAGAGCGCGCCTCCTACTTCCACTGCTGAACGAAAACCCATGATTTTGGACCCTGTTTTCATGCGAAAAGGCTAAAAGAAATGTTTCACGTTTGTTACACTCAAACAGTGTCTCTTCTCATATGCTGAACTGGTCGCATTGTGGATTTTGGTTAAAACATGATTTTGGACAATGTTCATGGAACTCAGTTTAAAACGTACTTGCAGACTTGAAAACCCTTGCCTATTGTAGAGCGCGCCTCCTACTTCCACTGCTGAAAGAAAACCCATGATTTTGGACCCTGTTTTCATGCGAAAAGGCTAAAAGAAATGTTTCACGTTTGTTACACTCAAACAGTGTCTCCTCTCATATGCTGAACTGGTCGCATTGTGGATTTTGGTTAAAACATGATTTTGGACAATGTTCATGGAACTCAGTTTAAAACGTACTTGCAGACTTGAAAACCCTTGCCTATTTGTAGAGCGCGCCTCCTACTTCCACTGCTGAACGAAAACCCATGATTTTGGACCCTGTTTTCATGCGAAAAGGCTAAAAGAAATGTTTCACGTTTGTTACACTCAAACAGTGTCTCCTCTCATATGCTGAACTGGTCGCATTGCGGATTTTGGTTAAAACATGATTTTGGACAATGTTCATGGAACTCAGTTTAAAACGTACTTGCAGACTTGAAAACCCTTGCCTATTGTAGAGCGCGCCTCCTACTTCCACTGCTGAACGAAAACCCATGATTTTGGACCCTGTTTTCATGCGAAAAGGCTAAAAGAAATGTTTCACGTTTGTTACACTCAAACAGTGTCTCTTCTCATATGCTGAACTGGTCGCATTGTGGATTTTGGTTAAAACATGATTTTGGACAATGTTCATGGAACTCAGTTTAAAACGTACTTGCAGACTTGAAAACCCTTGCCTATTGTAGAGCGCGCCTCCTACTTCCACTGCTGAACGAAAACCCATGATTTTGGACCCTGTTTTCATGCGAAAAGGCTAAAAGAAATGTTTCACGTTTGTTACACTCAAACAGTGTCTCTTCTCATATGCTGAACTGGTCGCATTGTGGATTTTGGTTAAAACATGATTTTGGACAATGTTCATGGAACTCAGTTTAAAACGTACTTGCAGACTTGAAAACCCTTGCCTATTGTAGAGCGCGCCTCCTACTTCCACTGCTGAACGAAAACCCATGATTTTGGACCCTGTTTTCATGCGAAAAGGCTAAAAGAAATGTTTCACGTTTGTTACACTCAAACAGTGTCTCTTCTCATATGCTGAACTGGTCGCATTGTGGATTTTGGTTAAAACATGATTTTGGACAATGTTCATGGAACTCAGTTTAAAACGTACTTGCAGACTTGAAAACCCTTGCCTATTGTAGAGCGCGCCTCCTACTTCCACTGCTGAAAGAAAACCCATGATTTTGGACCCTGTTTTCATGCGAAAAGGCTAAAAGAAATGTTTCACGTTTGTTACACTCAAACAGTGTCTCTTCTCATATGCT
The DNA here is from genome assembly GCF_964263955.1 of Coregonus lavaretus. Lineage (NCBI taxonomy): Eukaryota > Metazoa > Chordata > Actinopteri > Salmoniformes > Salmonidae > Coregonus > Coregonus lavaretus. The sequence continues at coordinate 2,590 of NW_028157452.1, forward strand.
GAACTGGTCGCATTGTGGATTTTGGTTAAAACATGATTTTGGACAATGTTCATGGAACTCAGTTTAAAACGTACTTGCAGACTTGAAAACCCTTGCCTATTGTAGCGCGCCTCCTACTTCCACTGCTGAATGAAAACCCATGATTTTGGACCCTGTTTTCATGCGAAAAGGCTAAAAGAAATGTTTCACGTTTGTTACACTCAAACAGTGTCTCCTCTCATATGCTGAACTGGTCGCATTGCGGATTTTGGTTAAAACATGATTTTGGACAATGTTCATGGAACTCAGTTTAAAACGTACTTGCAGACTTGAAAACCCTTGCCTATTGTAGAGCGCGCCTCCTACTTCCACTGCTGAACGAAAACCCATGATTTTGGACCCTGTTTTCATGCGAAAAGGCTAAAAGAAATGTTTCACGTTTGTTACACTCAAACAGTGTCTCCTCTCATATGCTGAACTGGTCGCATTGTGGATTTTGGTTAAAACATGATTTTGGACAATGTTCATGGAACTCAGTTTAAAACGTACTTGCAGACTTGAAAACCCTTGCCTATTGTAGAGCGCGCCTCCTACTTCCACTGCTGAACGAAAACCCATGATTTTGGACCCTGTTTTCATGCGAAAAGGCTAAAAGAAATGTTTCACGTTTGTTACACTCAAACAGTGTCTCTTCTCATATGCTGAACTGGTCGCATTGTGGATTTTGGTTAAAACATGATTTTGGACAATGTTCATGGAACTCAGTTTAAAACGTACTTGCAGACTTGAAAACCCTTGCCTATTGTAGAGCGCGCCTCCTACTTCCACTGCTGAACGAAAACCCATGATTTTGGACCCTGTTTTCATGCGAAAAGGCTAAAAGAAATGTTTCACGTTTGTTACACTCAAACAGTGTCTCTTCTCATATGCTGAACTGGTCGCATTGTGGATTTTGGTTAAAACATGATTTTGGACAATGTTCATGGAACTCAGTTTAAAACGTACTTGCAGACTTGAAAACCCTTGCCTATTGTAGAGCGCGCCTCCTACTTCCACTGCTGAAAGAAAACCCATGATTTTGGACCCTGTTTTCATGCGAAAAGGCTAAAAGAAATGTTTCACGTTTGTTACACTCAAACAGTGTCTCCTCTCATATGCTGAACTGGTCGCATTGTGGATTTTGGTTAAAACATGATTTTGGACAATGTTCATGGAACTCAGTTAAAACGTACTTGCAGACTTGAAAACCCTTGCCTATTGTAGAGCGCGCCTCCTACTTCCACTGCTGAACGAAAACCCATGATTTTGGACCCTGTTTTCATGCGAAAAGGCTAAAAGAAATGTTTCACGTTTGTTACACTCAAACAGTGTCTCTTCTCATATGCTGAACTGGTCGCATTGTGGATTTTGGTTAAAACATGATTTTGGACAATGTTCATGGAACTCAGTTTAAAACGTACTTGCAGACTTGAAAACCCTTGCCTATTGTAGAGCGCGCCTCCTACTTCCACTGCTGAAAGAAAACCCATGATTTTGGACCCTGTTTTCATGCGAAAAGGCTAAAAGAAATGTTTCACGTTTGTTACACTCAAACAGTGTCTCCTCTCATATGCTGAACTGGTCGCATTGTGGATTTTGGTTAAAACATGATTTTGGACAATGTTCATGGAACTCAGTTTAAAACGTACTTGCAGACTTGAAAACCCTTGCCTATTGTAGAGCGCGCCTCCTACTTCCACTGCTGAACGAAAACCCATGATTTTGGACCCTGTTTTCATGCGAAAAGGCTAAAAGAAATGTTTCACGTTTGTTACACTCAAACAGTGTCTCCTCTCATATGCTGAACTGGTCGCATTGCGGATTTTGGTTAAAACATGATTTTGGACAATGTTCATGGAACTCAGTTTAAAACGTACTTGCAGACTTGAAAACCCTTGCCTATTGTAGAGCGCGCCTCCTACTTCCACTGCTGAACGAAAACCCATGATTTTGGACCCTGTTTTCATGCGAAAAGGCTAAAAGAAATGTTTCACGTTTGTTACACTCAAACAGTGTCTCTTCTCATATGCTGAACTGGTCGCATTGTGGATTTTGGTTAAAACATGATTTTGGACAATGTTCATGGAACTCAGTTTAAAACGTACTTGCAGACTTGAAAACCCTTGCCTATTGTAGAGCGCGCCTCCTACTTCCACTGCTGAACGAAAACCCATGATTTTGGACCCTGTTTTCATGCGAAAAGGCTAAAAGAAATGTTTCACGTTTGTTACACTCAAACAGTGTCTCCTCTCATATGCTGAACTGGTCGCATTGCGGATTTTGGTTAAAACATGATTTTGGACAATGTTCATGGAACTCAGTTTAAAACGTACTTGCAGACTTGAAAACCCTTGCCTATTGTAGAGCGCGCCTCCTACTTCCACTGCTGAACGAAAACCCATGATTTTGGACCCTGTTTTCATGCGAAAAGGCTAAAAGAAATGTTTCACGTTTGTTACACTCAAACAGTGTCTCTTCTCATATGCTGAACTGGTCGCAATGTGGATTTTGGTTAAAACATGATTTTGGACAATGTTCATGGAACTCAGTTTAAAACGTACTTGCAGACTTGAAAACCCTTGCCTATTGTAGAGCGCGCCTCCTACTTCCACTGCTGAACGAAAACCCATGATTTTGGACCCTGTTTTCATGCGAAAAGGCTAAAAGAAATGTTTCACGTTTGTTACACTCAAACAGTGTCTCTTCTCATATGCTGAACTGGTCGCATTGTGGATTTTGGTTAAAACATGATTTTGGACAATGTTCATGGAACTCAGTTTAAAACGTACTTGCAGACTTGAAAACCCTTGCCTATTGTAGAGCGCGCCTCCTACTTCCACTGCTGAAAGAAAACCCATGATTTTGGACCCTGTTTTCATGCGAAAAGGCTAAAAGAAATGTTTCACGTTTGTTACACTCAAACAGTGTCTCTTCTCATATGCTGAACTGGTCGCAATGTGGATTTTGGTTAAAACATGATTTTGGACAATGTTCATGGAACTCAGTTTAAAACGTACTTGCAGACTTGAAAACCCTTGCCTATTGTAGAGCGCGCCTCCTACTTCCACTGCTGAACGAAAACCCATGATTTTGGACCCTGTTTTCATGCGAAAAGGCTAAAAGAAATGTTTCACGTTTGTTACACTCAAACAGTGTCTCTTCTCATATGCTGAACTGGTCGCATTGTGGATTTTGGTTAAAACATGATTTTGGACAATGTTCATGGAACTCAGTTTAAAACGTACTTGCAGACTTGAAAACCCTTGCCTATTGTAGAGCGCGCCTCCTACTTCCACTGCTGAACGAAAACCCATGATTTTGGACCCTGTTTTCATGCGAAAAGGCTAAATAAATGTTTCACGTTTGTTACACTCAAACAGTGTCTCTTCTCATATGCTGAACTGGTCGCAATGTGGATTTTGGTTAAAACATGATTTTGGACAATGTTCATGGAACTCAGTTTAAAACGTACTTGCAGACTTGAAAACCCTTGCCTATTGTAGAGCGCGCCTCCTACTTCCACTGCTGAACGAAAACCCATGATTTTGGACCCTGTTTTCATGCGAAAAGGCTAAAAGAAATGTTTCACGTTTGTTACACTCAAACAGTGTCTCTTCTCATATGCTGAACTGGTCGCATTGTGGATTTTGGTTAAAACATGATTTTGGACAATGTTCATGGAACTCAGTTTAAAACGTACTTGCAGACTTGAAAACCCTTGCCTATTGTAGAGCGCGCCTCCTACTTCCACTGCTGAAAGAAAACCCATGATTTTGGACCCTGTTTTCATGCGAAAAGGCTAAAAGAAATGTTTCACGTTTGTTACACTCAAACAGTGTCTCTTCTCATATGCTGAACTGGTCGCATTGTGGATTTTGGTTAAAACATGATTTTGGACAATGTTCATGGAACTCAGTTTAAAACGTACTTGCAGACTTGAAAACCCTTGCCTATTGTAGAGCGCGCCTCCTACTTCCACTGCTGAACGAAAACCCATGATTTTGGACCCTGTTTTCATGCGAAAAGGCTAAAAGAAATGTTTCACGTTTGTTACACTCAAACAGTGTCTCTTCTCATATGCTGAACTGGTCGCATTGTGGATTTTGGTTAAAACATGATTTTGGACAATGTTCATGGAACTCAGTTTAAAACGTACTTGCAGACTTGAAAACCTTGCCTATTGTAGAGCGCGCCTCCTACTTCCACTGCTGAAAGAAAACCCATGATTTTGGACCCTGTTTTCATGCGAAAAGGCTAAAAGAAATGTTTCACGTTTGTTACACTCAAACAGTGTCTCCTCTCATATGCTGAACTGGTCGCATTGCGGATTTTGGTTAAAACATGATTTTGGACAATGTTCATGGAACTCAGTTTAAAACGTACTTGCAGACTTGAAACCCTTGCCTATTGTAGAGCGCGCCTCCTACTTCCACTGCTGAACGAAAACCCATGATTTTGGACCCTGTTTTCATGCGAAAAGGCTAAAAGAAATGTTTCACGTTTGTTACACTCAAACAGTGTCTCTTCTCATATGCTGAACTGGTCGCAATGTGGATTTTGGTTAAAACATGATTTTGGACAATGTTCATGGAACTCAGTTTAAAACGTACTTGCAGACTTGAAAACCCTTGCCTATTGTAGAGCGCGCCTCCTACTTCCACTGCTGAACGAAAACCCATGATTTTGGACCCTGTTTTCATGCGAAAAGGCTAAAAGAAATGTTTCACGTTTGTTACACTCAAACAGTGTCTTCTTCTCATATGCTGAACTGGTCGCATTGTGGATTTTGGTTAAAACATGATTTTGGACAATGTTCATGGAACTCAGTTTAAAACGTACTTGCAGACTTGAAAACCCTTGCCTATTGTAGAGCGCGCCTCCTACTTCCACTGCTGAAAGAAAACCCATGATTTTGGACCCTGTTTTCATGCGAAAAGGCTAAAAGAAATGTTTCACGTTTGTTACACTCAAACAGTGTCTCTTCTCATATGCTGAACTGGTCGCATTGTGGATTTTGGTTAAAACATGATTTTGGACAATGTTCATGGAACTCAGTTTAAAAACGTACTTGCAGACTTGAAAACCCATGCCTATTGTAGAGCGCGCCTCCTACTTCCACTGCTGAACGAAAACCCATGATTTTGGACCCTGTTTTCATGCGAAAAGGCTAAAAGAAATGTTTCACGTTTGTTACACTCAAACAGTGTCTCCTCTCATATGCTGAACTGGTCGCATTGCGGATTTTGGTTAAAACATGATTTTGGACAATGTTCATGGAACTCAGTTTAAAACGTACTTGCAGACTTGAAAACCCTTGCCTATTGTAGAGCGCGCCTCCTACTTCCACTGCTGAACGAAAACCCATGATTTTGGACCCTGTTTTCATGCGAAAAGGCTAAAAGAAATGTTTCACGTTTGTTACACTCAAACAGTGTCTCTTCTCATATGCTGAACTGGTCGCATTGTGGATTTTGGTTAAAACATGATTTTGGACAATGTTCATGGAACTCAGTTTAAAACGTACTTGCAGACTTGAAAACCCTTGCCTATTGTAGAGCGCGCCTCCTACTTCCACTGCTGAAAGAAAACCCATGATTTTGGACCCTGTTTTCATGCGAAAAGGCTAAAAGAAATGTTTCACGTTTGTTACACTCAAACAGTGTCTCTTCTCATATGCTGAACTGGTCGCATTGTGGATTTTGGTTAAAACATGATTTTGGACAATGTTCATGGAACTCAGTTTAAAACGTACTTGCAGACTTGAAAACCCTTGCCTATTGTAGAGCGCGCCTCCTACTTCTACTGCTGAACGAAAACCCATGATTTTGGACCCTGTTTTCATGCGAAAAGGCTAAAAGAAATGTTTCACGTTTGTTACACTCAAACAGTGTCTCCTCTCATATGCTGAACTGGTCGCATTGCGGATTTTGGTTAAAACATGATTTTGGACAATGTTCATGGAACTCAGTTTAAAACGTACTTGCAGACTTGAAAACCCTTGCCTATTGTAGAGCGCGCCTCCTACTTCCACTGCTGAACGAAAACCCATGATTTTGGACCCTGTTTTCATGCGAAAAGGCTAAAAGAAATGTTTCACGTTTGTTACACTCAAACAGTGTCTCCTCTCATATGCTGAACTGGTCGCATTGTGGATTTTGGTTAAAACATGATTTTGGACAATGTTCATGGAACTCAGTTTTAAAACGTACTTGCAGACTTGAAAACCCTTGCCTATTGTAGAGCGCGCCTCCTACTTCCACTGCTGAACGAAAACCCATGATTTTGGACCCTGTTTTCATGCGAAAAGGCTAAAAGAAATGTTTCACGTTTGTTACACTCAAACAGTGTCTCCTCTCATATGCTGAACTGGTCGCATTGTGGATTTTGGTTAAAACATGATTTTGGACAATGTTCATGGAACTCAGTTTAAAACGTACTTGCAGACTTGAAAACCCTTGCCTATTGTAGAGCGCGCCTCCTACTTCCACTGCTGAACGAAAACCCATGATTTTGGACCCTGTTTTCATGCGAAAAGGCTAAAAGAAATGTTTCACGTTTGTTACACTCAAACAGTGTCTCCTCTCATATGCTGAACTGGTCGCATTGTGGATTTTGGTTAAAACATGATTTTGGACAATGTTCATGGAACTCAGTTTAAAACGTACTTGCAGACTTGAAAACCCTTGCCTATTGTAGAGCGCGCCTCCTACTTCCACTGCTGAACGAAAACCCATGATTTTGGACCCTGTTTTCATGCGAAAAGGCTAAAAGAAATGTTTCACGTTTGTTACACTCAAACAGTGTCTCTTCTCATATGCTGAACTGGTCGCATTGTGGATTTTGGTTAAAACATGATTTTGGACAATGTTCATGGAACTCAGTTTAAAACGTACTTGCAGACTTGAAAACACTTGCCTATTGTAGAGCGCGCCTCCTACTTCCACTGCTGAACGAAAACCCATGATTTTGGACCCTGTTTTCATGCGAAAAGGCTAAAAGAAATGTTTCACGTTTGTTACACTCAAACAGTGTCTCTTCTCATATGCTGAACTGGTCGCATTGTGGATTTTGGTTAAAACATGATTTTGGACAATGTTCATGGAACTCAGTTTAAAACGTACTTGCAGACTTGAAAACCCTTGCCTATTGTAGAGCGCGCCTCCTACTTCCACTGCTGAACGAAAACCCATGATTTTGGACCCTGTTTTCATGCGAAAAGGCTAAAAGAAATGTTTCACGTTTGTTACACTCAAACAGTGTCTCTTCTCATATGCTGAACTGGTCGCATTGTGGATTTTGGTTAAAACATGATTTTGGACAATGTTCATGGAACTCAGTTTAAAACGTACTTGCAGACTTGAAAACCCTTGCCTATTGTAGAGCGCGCCTCCTACTTCCACTGCTGAACGAAAACCCATGATTTTGGACCCTGTTTTCATGCGAAAAGGCTAAAAGAAATGTTTCACGTTTGTTACACTCAAACAGTGTCTCCTCTCATATGCTGAACTGGTCGCATTGCGGATTTTGGTTAAAACATGATTTTGGACAATGTTCATGGAACTCAGTTTAAAACGTACTTGCAGACTTGAAAACCCTTGCCTATTGTAGAGCGCGCCTCCTACTTCCACTGCTGAACGAAAACCCATGATTTTGGACCCTGTTTTCATGCGAAAAGGCTAAAAGAAATGTTTCACGTTTGTTACACTCAAACAGTGTCTCTTCTCATATGCTGAACTGGTCGCATTGTGGATTTTGGTTAAACATGATTTTGGACAATGTTCATGGAACTCAGTTTAAAACGTACTTGCAGACTTGAAACCCTTGCCTATTGTAGAGCGCGCCTCCTACTTCCACTGCTGAACGAAAACCCATGATTTGGACCCTGTTTTCATGCGAAAAGGCTAAAAGACTTTTAGCCTTTTCGCATGAAAACAGGGTCCAAAATCATGGGTTTTCGTTCAGCAGTGGAAGTAGGAGGCGCGCTCTACAATAGGCAAGGGTTTTCAAGTCTGCAAGTACGTTTTAAACTGAGTTCCATGAACATTGTCCAAAATCATGTTTTAACCAAAATCCACAATGCGACCAGTTCAGCATATGAGAAGAGACACTGTTTGAGTGTAACAAACGTGAAACATTTCTTTTAGCCTTTTCGCATGAAAACAGGGTCCAAAATCATGGGTTTTCGTTCAGCAGTGGAAGTAGGAGGCGCGCTCTACAATAGGCAAGGGTTTTCAAGTCTGCAAGTACGTTTTAAACTGAGTTCCATGAACATTGTCCAAAATCATGTTTTAACCAAATCCGCAATGCGACCAGTTCAGCATATGAGAGGAGACACTGTTTGAGTGTAACAAACGTGAAACATTTCTTTTAGCCTTTTCGCATGAAAACAGGGTCCAAAATCATGGGTTTTCGTTCAGCAGTGGAAGTAGGAGGCGCGCTCTACAATAGGCAAGGGTTTTCAAGTCTGCAAGTACGTTTTAAAACTGAGTTCCATGAACATTGTCCAAAATCATGTTTTAACCAAAATCCACAATGCGACCAGTTCAGCATATGAGAAGAGACACTGTTTGAGTGTAACAAACGTGAAACATTTCTTTTAGCCTTTTCGCATGAAAACAGGGTCCAAAATCATGGGTTTTCGTTCAGCAGTGGAAGTAGGAGGCGCGCTCTACAATAGGCAAGGGTTTTCAAGTCTGCAAGTACGTTTTAAACTGAGTTCCATGAACATTGTCCAAAATCATGTTTTAACCAAAATCCACAATGCGACCAGTTCAGCATATGAGAAGAGACACTGTTTGAGTGTAACAAACGTGAAACATTTCTTTTAGCCTTTTCGCATGAAAACAGGGTCCAAAATCATGGGTTTTCGTTCAGCAGTGGAAGTAGGAGGCGCGCTCTACAATAGGCAAGTGTTTTCAAGTCTGCAAGTACGTTTTAAACTGAGTTCCATGAACATTGTCCAAAATCATGTTTTAACCAAAATCCACAATGCGACCAGTTCAGCATATGAGAAGAGACACTGTTTGAGTGTAACAAACGTGAAACATTTCTTTTAGCCTTTTCGCATGAAAACAGGGTCCAAAATCATGGGTTTTCGTTCAGCAGTGGAAGTAGGAGGCGCGCTCTACAATAGGCAAGGGTTTTCAAGTCTGCAAGTACGTTTTAAACTGAGTTCCATGAACATTGTCCAAAATCATGTTTTAACCAAAATCCACAATGCGACCAGTTCAGCATATGAGAGGAGACACTGTTTGAGTGTAACAAACGTGAAACATTTCTTTTAGCCTTTTCGCATGAAAACAGGGTCCAAAATCATGGGTTTTCGTTCAGCAGTGGAAGTAGGAGGCGCGCTCTACAATAGGCAAGGGTTTTCAAGTCTGCAAGTACGTTTTAAACTGAGTTCCATGAACATTGTCCAAAATCATGTTTTAACCAAAATCCACAATGCGACCAGTTCAGCATATGAGAGGAGACACTGTTTGAGTGTAACAAACGTGAAACATTTCTTTTAGCCTTTTCGCATGAAAACAGGGTCCAAAATCATGGGTTTTCGTTCAGCAGTGGAAGTAGGAGGCGCGCTCTACAATAGGCAAGGGTTTTCAAGTCTGCAAGTACGTTTTAAACTGAGTTCCATGAACATTGTCCAAAATCATGTTTTAACCAAAATCCACAATGCGACCAGTTCAGCATATGAGAGGAGACACTGTTTGAGTGTAACAAACGTGAAACATTTCTTTTAGCCTTTTCGCATGAAAACAGGGTCCAAAATCATGGGTTTTCGTTCAGCAGTGGAAGTAGGAGGCGCGCTCTACAATAGGCAAGGGTTTTCAAGTCTGCAAGTACGTTTTAAACTGAGTTCCATGAACATTGTCCAAAATCATGTTTTAACCAAAATCCGCAATGCGACCAGTTCAGCATATGAGAGGAGACACTGTTTGAGTGTAACAACGTGAAACATTTCTTTTAGCCTTTTCGCATGAAAACAGGGTCCAAAATCATGGGTTTTCGTTCAGCAGTAGAAGTAGGAGGCGCGCTCTACAATAGGCAAGGGTTTTCAAGTCTGCAAGTACGTTTTAAACTGAGTTCCATGAACATTGTCCAAAATCATGTTTTAACCAAAATCCACAATGCGACCAGTTCAGCATATGAGAAGAGACACTGTTTGAGTGTAACAAACGTGAAACATTTCTTTTAGCCTTTTCGCATGAAAAACAGGGTCCAAAATCATGGGTTTTCGTTCAGCAGTGGAAGTAGGAGGCGCGCTCTACAATAGGCAAGGGTTTTCAAGTCTGCAAGTACGTTTTAAACTGAGTTCCATGAACATTGTCCAAAATCATGTTTTAACCAAAATCCACAATGCGACCAGTTCAGCATATGAGAAGAGACACTGTTTGAGTGTAACAAACGTGAAACATTTCTTTTAGCCTTTTCGCATGAAAACAGGGTCCAAAATCATGGGTTTTCGTTCAGCAGTGGAAGTAGGAGGCGCGCTCTACAATAGGCAAGGGTTTTCAAGTCTGCAAGTACGTTTTAAACTGAGTTCCATGAACATTGTCCAAAATCATGTTTTAACCAAAATCCGCAATGCGACCAGTTCAGCATATGAGAGGAGACACTGTTTGAGTGTAACAAACGTGAAACATTTCTTTTAGCCTTTTCGCATGAAAACAGGGTCCAAAATCATGGGTTTTCGTTCAGCAGTGGAAGTAGGAGGCGCGCTCTACAATAGGCATGGGTTTTCAAGTCTGCAAGTACGTTTTAAACTGAGTTCCATGAACATTGTCCAAAATCATGTTTTAACCAAAATCCACAATGCGACCAGTTCAGCATATGAGAAGAGACACTGTTTGAGTGTAACAAACGTGAAACATTTCTTTTAGCCTTTTCGCATGAAAACAGGGTCCAAAATCATGGGTTTTCTTTCAGCAGTGGAAGTAGGAGGCGCGCTCTACAATAGGCAAGGGTTTTCAAGTCTGCAAGTACGTTTTAAACTGAGTTCCATGAACATTGTCCAAAATCATGTTTTAACCAAAATCCACAATGCGACCAGTTCAGCATATGAGAAGAGACACTGTTTGAGTGTAACAAACGTGAACATTTCTTTTAGCCTTTTCGCATGAAAACAGGGTCCAAAATCATGGGTTTCGTTCAGCAGTGGAAGTAGGAGGCGCGCTCTACAATAGGCAAGGGTTTTCAAGTCTGCAAGTACGTTTTAAACTGAGTTCCATGAACATTGTCCAAAATCATGTTTAACCAAATCCACATTGCGACCAGTTCAGCATATGAGAAGAGACACTGTTTGAGTGTAACAAACGTGAAACATTTCTTTTAGCCTTTTCGCATGAAAACAGGGTCCAAAATCATGGGTTTTCGTTCAGCAGTGGAAGTAGGAGGCGCGCTCTACAATAGGCAAGGGTTTTCAAGTCTGCAAGTACGTTTTAAACTGAGTTCCATGAACATTGTCCAAAATCATGTTTTAACCAAAATCCGCAATGCGACCAGTTCAGCATATGAGAGGAGACACTGTTTGAGTGTAACAAACGTGAAACATTTCTTTTAGCCTTTTCGCATGAAACAGGGTCCAAAATCATGGGTTTTCTTTCAGCAGTGGAAGTAGGAGGCGCGCTCTACAATAGGCAAGGGTTTTCAAGTCTGCAAGTACGTTTTAAACTGAGTTCCATGAACATTGTCCAAAATGTTTTAACCAAAATCCACAATGCGACCAGTTCAGCATATGAGAAGAGACACTGTTTGAGTGTAACAAACGTGAAACATTTCTTTTAGCCTTTTCGCATGAAAACAGGGTCCAAAATCATGGGTTTTCGTTCAGCAGTGGAAGTAGGAGGCGCGCTCTACAATAGGCAAGGGTTTTCAAGTCTGCAAGTACGTTTTAAACTGAGTTCCATGAACATTGTCCAAAATCATGTTTTAACCAAAATCCACAATGCGACCAGTTCAGCATATGAGAAGAGACACTGTTTGAGTGTAACAAACGTGAAACATTTCTTTTAGCCTTTTCGCATGAAAACAGGGTCCAAAATCATGGGTTTTCTTTCAGCAGTGGAAGTAGGAGGCGCGCTCTACAATAGGCAAGGGTTTTCAAGTCTGCAAGTACGTTTTAAACTGAGTTCCATGAACATTGTCCAAAATCATGTTTTAACCAAAATCCACAATGCGACCAGTTCAGCATATGAGAAGAGACACTGTTTGAGTGTAACAAACGTGAAACATTTCTTTTAGCCTTTTCGCATGAAAACAGGGTCCAAAATCATGGGTTTTCGTTCAGCAGTGGAAGTAGGAGGCGCGCTCTACAATAGGCAAGGGTTTTCAAGTCTGCAAGTACGTTTTAAACTGAGTTCCATGAACATTGTCCAAAATCATGTTTTAACCAAAATCCACATTGCGACCAGTTCAGCATATGAGAAGAGACACTGTTTGAGTGTAACAAACGTGAAACATTTCTTTTAGCCTTTTCGCATGAAAACAGGGTCCAAAATCATGGGTTTTCGTTCAGCAGTGGAAGTAGGAGGCGCGCTCTACAATAGGCAAGGGTTTTCAAGTCTGCAAGTACGTTTTAAACTGAGTTCCATGAACATTGTCCAAAATCATGTTTTAACCAAAATCCACAATGCGACCAGTTCAGCATATGAGAAGAGACACTGTTTGAGTGTAACAAACGTGAAACATTTCTTTTAGCCTTTTCGCATGAAAACAGGGTCCAAAATCATGGGTTTTCGTTCAGCAGTGGAAGTAGGAGGCGCGCTCTACAATAGGCAAGGGTTTTCAAGTCTGCAAGTACGTTTTAAACTGAGTTCCATGAACATTGTCCAAAATCATGTTTTAACCAAAATCCACATTGCGACCAGTTCAGCATATGAGAAGAGACACTGTTTGAGTGTAACAAACGTGAAACATTTCTTTTAGCCTTTTCGCATGAAAACAGGGTCCAAAATCATGGGTTTTCTTTCAGCAGTGGAAGTAGGAGGCGCGCTCTACAATAGGCAAGGGTTTTCAAGTCTGCAAGTACGTTTTAAACTGAGTTCCATGAACATTGTCCAAAATCATGTTTTAACCAAAATCCACAATGCGACCAGTTCAGCATATGAGAAGAGACACTGTTTGAGTGTAACAAACGTGAAACATTTCTTTTAGCCTTTTCGCATGAAAACAGGGTCCAAAATCATGGGTTTTCGTTCAGCAGTGGAAGTAGGAGGCGCGCTCTACAATAGGCAAGGGTTTTCAAGTCTGCAAGTACGTTTTAAACTGAGTTCCATGAACATTGTCCAAAATCATGTTTTAACCAAAATCCACATTGCGACCAGTTCAGCATATGAGAAGAGACACTGTTTGAGTGTAACAAACGTGAAACATTTCTTTTAGCCTTTTCGCATGAAAACAGGGTCCAAAATCATGGGTTTTCGTTCAGCAGTGGAAGTAGGAGGCGCGCTCTACAATAGGCAAGGGTTTTCAAGTCTGCAAGTACGTTTTAAACTGAGTTCCATGAACATTGTCCAAAATCATGTTTTAACCAAAATCCGCAATGCGACCAGTTCAGCATATGAGAGGAGACACTGTTTGAGTGTAACAAACGTGAAACATTTCTTTTAGCCTTTTCGCATGAAAACAGGGTCCAAAATCATGGGTTTTCGTTCAGCAGTGGAAGTAGGAGGCGCGCTCTACAATAGGCAAGGGTTTTCAAGTCTGCAAGTACGTTTTAAACTGAGTTCCATGAACATTGTCCAAAATCATGTTTTAACCAAAATCCACAATGCGACCAGTTCAGCATATGAGAAGAGACACTGTTTGAGTGTAACAAACGTGAAACATTTCTTTTAGCCTTTTCGCATGAAAACAGGGTCCAAAATCATGGGTTTTCGTTCAGCAGTGGAAGTAGGAGGCGCGCTCTACAATAGGCAAGGGTTTTCAAGTCTGCAAGTACGTTTTAAACTGAGTTCCATGAACATTGTCCAAAATCATGTTTTAACCAAAATCCGCAATGCGACCAGTTCAGCATATGAGAGGAGACACTGTTTGAGTGTAACAAACGTGAAACATTTCTTTTAGCCTTTTCGCATGAAAACAGGGTCCAAAATCATGGGTTTTCGTTCAGCAGTGGAAGTAGGAGGCGCGCTCTACAATAGGCAAGGGTTTTCAAGTCTGCAAGTACGTTTTAAACTGAGTTCCATGAACATTGTCCAAAATCATGTTTTAACCAAAATCCACAATGCGACCAGTTCAGCATATGAGAGGAGACACTGTTTGAGTGTAACAAACGTGAAACATTTCTTTTAGCCTTTTCGCATGAAAACAGGGTCCAAAATCATGGGTTTTCTTTCAGCAGTGGAAGTAGGAGGCGCGCTCTACAATAGGCAAGGGTTTTCAAGTCTGCAAGTACGTTTTAAACTGAGTTCCATGAACATTGTCCAAAATCATGTTTTAACCAAAATCCACAATGCGACCAGTTCAGCATATGAGAAGAGACACTGTTTGAGTGTAACAAACGTGAAACATTTCTTTTAGCCTTTTCGCATGAAAACAGGGTCCAAAATCATGGGTTTTCGTTCAGCAGTGGAAGTAGGAGGCGCGCTCTACAATAGGCAAGGGTTTTCAAGTCTGCAAGTACGTTTTAAACTGAGTTCCATGAACATTGTCCAAAATCATGTTTTAACCAAAATCCACAATGCGACCAGTTCAGCATATGAGAGGAGACACTGTTTGAGTGTAACAAACGTGAAACATTTCTTTTAGCCTTTTCGCATGAAAACAGGGTCCAAAATCATGGGTTTTCTTTCAGCAGTGGAAGTAGGAGGCGCGCTCTACAATAGGCAAGGGTTTTCAAGTCTGCAAGTACGTTTTAAACTGAGTTCCATGAACATTGTCCAAAATCATGTTTTAACCAAAATCCACAATGCGACCAGTTCAGCATATGAGAAGAGACACTGTTTGAGTGTAACAAACGTGAAACATTTCTTTTAGCCTTTTCGCATGAAAACAGGGTCCAAAATCATGGGTTTTCGTTCAGCAGTGGAAGTAGGAGGCGCGCTCTACAATAGGCAAGGGTTTTCAAGTCTGCAAGTACGTTTTAAACTGAGTTCCATGAACATTGTCCAAAATCATGTTTTAACCAAAATCCACAATGCGACCAGTTCAGCATATGAGAAGAGACACTGTTTGAGTGTAACAAACGTGAAACATTTCTTTTAGCCTTTTCGCATGAAAACAGGGTCCAAAATCATGGGTTTTCGTTCAGCAGTGGAAGTAGGAGGCGCGCTCTACAATAGGCAAGGGTTTTCAAGTCTGCAAGTACGTTTTAAACTGAGTTCCATGAACATTGTCCAAAATCATGTTTTAACCAAAATCCACAATGCGACCAGTTCAGCATATGAGAGGAGACACTGTTTGAGTGTAACAAACGTGAAACATTTCTTTTAGCCTTTTCGCATGAAAACAGGGTCCAAAATCATGGGTTTTCGTTCAGCAGTGGAAGTAGGAGGCGCGCTCTACAATAGGCAAGGGTTTTCAAGTCTGCAAGTACGTTTTAAACTGAGTTCCATGAACATTGTCCAAAATCATGTTTTAACCAAAATCCGCAATGCGACCAGTTCAGCATATGAGAGGAGACACTGTTTGAGTGTAACAAACGTGAAACATTTCTTTTAGCCTTTTCGCATGAAAACAGGGTCCAAAATCATGGGTTTTCATTCAGCAGTGGAAGTAGGAGGCGCGCTCTACAATAGGCAAGGGTTTTCAAGTCTGCAAGTACGTTTTAAACTGAGTTCCATGAACATTGTCCAAAATCATGTTTTAACCAAAATCCACAATGCGACCAGTTCAGCATATGAGAAGAGACACTGTTTGAGTGTAACAAACGTGAAACATTTCTTTTAGCCTTTTCGCATGAAAACAGGGTCCAAAATCATGGGTTTTCTTTCAGCAGTGGAAGTAGGAGGCGCGCTCTACAATAGGCAAGGGTTTTCAAGTCTGCAAGTACGTTTTAAACTGAGTTCCATGAACATTGTCCAAAATCATGTTTTAACCAAAATCCACAATGCGACCAGTTCAGCATATGAGAAGAGACACTGTTTGAGTGTAACAAACGTGAAACATTTCTTTTAGCCTTTTCGCATGAAAACAGGGTCCAAAATCATGGGTTTTCGTTCAGCAGTGGAAGTAGGAGGCGCGCTCTACAATAGGCAAGGGTTTTCAAGTCTGCAAGTACGTTTTAAACTGAGTTCCATGAACATTGTCCAAAATCATGTTTTAACCAAAATCCACAATGCGACCAGTTCAGCATATGAGAAGAGACACTGTTTGAGTGTAACAAACGTGAAACATTTCTTTTAGCCTTTTCGCATGAAAACAGGGTCCAAAATCATGGGTTTTCGTTCAGCAGTGGAAGTAGGAGGCGCGCTCTACAATAGGCAAGGGTTTTCAAGTCTGCAAGTACGTTTTAAACTGAGTTCCATGAACATTGTCCAAAATCATGTTTTAACCAAAATCCACAATGCGACCAGTTCAGCATATGAGAAGAGACACTGTTTGAGTGTAACAAACGTGAAACATTTCTTTTAGCCTTTTCGCATGAAAACAGGGTCCAAAATCATGGGTTTTCGTTCAGCAGTGGAAGTAGGAGGCGCGCTCTACAATAGGCAAGGGTTTTCAAGTCTGCAAGTACGTTTTAAACTGAGTTCCATGAACATTGTCCAAAATCATGTTTTAACCAAAATCCGCAATGCGACCAGTTCAGCATATGAGAGGAGACACTGTTTGAGTGTAACAAACGTGAAACATTTCTTTTAGCCTTTTCGCATGAAAACAGGGTCCAAAATCATGGGTTTTCGTTCAGCAGTGGAAGTAGGAGGCGCGCTCTACAATAGGCAAGGGTTTTCAAGTCTGCAAGTACGTTTTAAACTGAGTTCCATGAACATTGTCCAAAATCATGTTTTAACCAAAATCCACAATGCGACCAGTTCAGCATATGAGAGGAGACACTGTTTGAGTGTAACAAACGTGAAACATTTCTTTTAGCCTTTTCGCATGAAAACAGGGTCCAAAATCATGGGTTTTCTTTCAGCAGTGGAAGTAGGAGGCGCGCTCTACAATAGGCAAGGGTTTTCAAGTCTGCAAGTACGTTTTAAACTGAGTTCCATGAACATTGTCCAAAATCATGTTTTAACCAAAATCCACAATGCGACCAGTTCAGCATATGAGAAGAGACACTGTTTGAGTGTAACAAACGTGAAACATTTCTTTTAGCCTTTTCGCATGAAAACAGGGTCCAAAATCATGGGTTTTCGTTCAGCAGTGGAAGTAGGAGGCGCGCTCTACAATAGGCAAGGGTTTTCAAGTCTGCAAGTACGTTTTAAACTGAGTTCCATGAACATTGTCCAAAATCATGTTTTAACCAAAATCCACAATGCGACCAGTTCAGCATATGAGAGGAGACACTGTTTGAGTGTAACAAACGTGAAACATTTCTTTTAGCCTTTTCGCATGAAAACAGGGTCCAAAATCATGGGTTTTCTTTCAGCAGTGGAAGTAGGAGGCGCGCTCTACAATAGGCAAGGGTTTTCAAGTCTGCAAGTACGTTTTAAACTGAGTTCCATGAACATTGTCCAAAATCATGTTTTAACCAAAATCCACAATGCGACCAGTTCAGCATATGAGAAGAGACACTGTTTGAGTATAACAAACGTGAAACATTTCTTTCAGCCTTTTCGCATGAAAACAGGGTCCAAAATCATGGGTTTTCGTTCAGCAGTGGAAGTAGGAGGCGCGCTCTACAATAGGCAAGGGTTTTCAAGTCTGCAAGTACGTTTTAAACTGAGTTCCATGAACATTGTCCAAAATCATGTTTTAACCAAAATCCACAATGCGACCAGTTCAGCATATGAGAAGAGACACTGTTTGAGTGTAACAAACGTGAAACATTTCTTTTAGCCTTTTCGCATGAAA
This sequence comes from Coregonus lavaretus, assembly GCF_964263955.1. Classification (NCBI taxonomy): domain Eukaryota; kingdom Metazoa; phylum Chordata; class Actinopteri; order Salmoniformes; family Salmonidae; genus Coregonus; species Coregonus lavaretus. Next base: position 20,563 of record NW_028157452.1, read on the forward strand.
ACAGGGTCCAAAATCATGGGTTTTCGTTCAGCAGTGGAAGTAGGAGGCGCGCTCTACAATAGGCAAGGGTTTTCAAGTCTGCAAGTACGTTTTAAACTGAGTTCCATGAACATTGTCCAAAATCATGTTTTAACCAAAATCCACAATGCGACCAGTTCAGCATATGAGAGGAGACACTGTTTGAGTGTAACAAACGTGAAACATTTCTTTTAGCCTTTTCGCATGAAAACAGGGTCCAAAATCATGGGTTTTCGTTCAGCAGTGGAAGTAGGAGGCGCGCTCTACAATAGGCAAGGGTTTTCAAGTCTGCAAGTACGTTTTAAACTGAGTTCCATGAACATTGTCCAAAATCATGTTTTAACCAAAATCCGCAATGCGACCAGTTCAGCATATGAGAGGAGACACTGTTTGAGTGTAACAAACGTGAAACATTTCTTTTAGCCTTTTCGCATGAAAACAGGGTCCAAAATCATGGGTTTTCATTCAGCAGTGGAAGTAGGAGGCGCGCTCTACAATAGGCAAGGGTTTTCAAGTCTGCAAGTACGTTTTAAACTGAGTTCCATGAACATTGTCCAAAATCATGTTTTAACCAAAATCCACAATGCGACCAGTTCAGCATATGAGAAGAGACACTGTTTGAGTGTAACAAACGTGAAACATTTCTTTTAGCCTTTTCGCATGAAAACAGGGTCCAAAATCATGGGTTTTCTTTCAGCAGTGGAAGTAGGAGGCGCGCTCTACAATAGGCAAGGGTTTTCAAGTCTGCAAGTACGTTTTAAACTGAGTTCCATGAACATTGTCCAAAATCATGTTTTAACCAAAATCCACAATGCGACCAGTTCAGCATATGAGAAGAGACACTGTTTGAGTGTAACAAACGTGAAACATTTCTTTTAGCCTTTTCGCATGAAAACAGGGTCCAAAATCATGGGTTTTCGTTCAGCAGTGGAAGTAGGAGGCGCGCTCTACAATAGGCAAGGGTTTTCAAGTCTGCAAGTACGTTTTAAACTGAGTTCCATGAACATTGTCCAAAATCATGTTTTAACCAAAATCCACAATGCGACCAGTTCAGCATATGAGAAGAGACACTGTTTGAGTGTAACAAACGTGAAACATTTCTTTTAGCCTTTTCGCATGAAAACAGGGTCCAAAATCATGGGTTTTCGTTCAGCAGTGGAAGTAGGAGGCGCGCTCTACAATAGGCAAGGGTTTTCAAGTCTGCAAGTACGTTTTAAACTGAGTTCCATGAACATTGTCCAAAATCATGTTTTAACCAAAATCCACAATGCGACCAGTTCAGCATATGAGAGGAGACACTGTTTGAGTGTAACAAACGTGAAACATTTCTTTTAGCCTTTTCGCATGAAAACAGGGTCCAAAATCATGGGTTTTCGTTCAGCAGTGGAAGTAGGAGGCGCGCTCTACAATAGGCAAGGGTTTTCAAGTCTGCAAGTACGTTTTAAACTGAGTTCCATGAACATTGTCCAAAATCATGTTTTAACCAAAATCCGCAATGCGACCAGTTCAGCATATGAGAGGAGACACTGTTTGAGTGTAACAAACGTGAAACATTTCTTTTAGCCTTTTCGCATGAAAACAGGGTCCAAAATCATGGGTTTTCATTCAGCAGTGGAAGTAGGAGGCGCGCTCTACAATAGGTAAGGGTTTTCAAGTCTGCAAGTACGTTTTAAACTGAGTTCCATGAACATTGTCCAAAATCATGTTTTAACCAAAATCCACAATGCGACCAGTTCAGCATATGAGAAGAGACACTGTTTGAGTGTAACAAACGTGAAACATTTCTTTTAGCCTTTTCGCATGAAAACAGGGTCCAAAATCATGGGTTTTCTTTCAGCAGTGGAAGTAGGAGGCGCGCTCTACAATAGGCAAGGGTTTTCAAGTCTGCAAGTACGTTTTAAACTGAGTTCCATGAACATTGTCCAAAATCATGTTTTAACCAAAATCCACAATGCGACCAGTTCAGCATATGAGAAGAGACACTGTTTGAGTGTAACAAACGTGAAACATTTCTTTTAGCCTTTTCGCATGAAAACAGGGTCCAAAATCATGGGTTTTCGTTCAGCAGTGGAAGTAGGAGGCGCGCTCTACAATAGGCAAGTGTTTTCAAGTCTGCAAGTACGTTTTAAACTGAGTTCCATGAACATTGTCCAAAATCATGTTTTAACCAAAATCCACAATGCGACCAGTTCAGCATATGAGAAGAGACACTGTTTGAGTGTAACAAACGTGAAACATTTCTTTTAGCCTTTTCGCATGAAAACAGGGTCCAAAATCATGGGTTTTCGTTCAGCAGTGGAAGTAGGAGGCGCGCTCTACAATAGGCAAGGGTTTTCAAGTCTGCAAGTACGTTTTAAACTGAGTTCCATGAACATTGTCCAAAATCATGTTTTAACCAAAATCCACAATGCGACCAGTTCAGCATATGAGAGGAGACACTGTTTGAGTGTAACAAACGTGAAACATTTCTTTTAGCCTTTTCGCATGAAAACAGGGTCCAAAATCATGGGTTTTCGTTCAGCAGTGGAAGTAGGAGGCGCGCTCTACAATAGGCAAGGGTTTTCAAGTCTGCAAGTACGTTTTAAACTGAGTTCCATGAACATTGTCCAAAATCATGTTTTAACCAAAATCCACAATGCGACCAGTTCAGCATATGAGAGGAGACACTGTTTGAGTGCAACAAACGTGAAACATTTCTTTTAGCCTTTTCGCATGAAAACAGGGTCCAAAATCATGGGTTTTCGTTCAGCAGTGGAAGTAGGAGGCGCGCTCTACAATAGGCAAGGCTTTTCAAGTCTGCAAGTACGTTTTAAACTGAGTTCCATGAACATTGTCCAAAATCATGTTTTAACCAAAATCCACAATGCGACCAGTTCAGCATATGAGAAGAGACACTGTTTGAGTGTAACAAACGTGAAACATTTCTTTTAGCCTTTTCGCATGAAAACAGGGTCCAAAATCATGGGTTTTCTTTCAGCAGTGGAAGTAGGAGGCGCGCTCTACAATAGGCAAGGGTTTTCAAGTCTGCAAGTACGTTTTAAACTGAGTTCCATGAACATTGTCCAAAATCATGTTTTAACCAAAATCCACAATGCGACCAGTTCAGCATATGAGAAGAGACACTGTTTGAGTGTAACAAACGTGAAACATTTCTTTTAGCCTTTTCGCATGAAAACAGGGTCCAAAATCATGGGTTTTCGTTCAGCAGTGGAAGTAGGAGGCGCGCTCTACAATAGGCAAGGGTTTTCAAGTCTGCAAGTACGTTTTAAACTGAGTTCCATGAACATTGTCCAAAATCATGTTTTAACCAAAATCCGCAATGCGACCAGTTCAGCATATGAGAGGAGACACTGTTTGAGTGCAACAAACGTGAAACATTTCTTTTAGCCTTTTCGCATGAAAACAGGGTCCAAAATCATGGGTTTTCGTTCAGCAGTGGAAGTAGGAGGCGCGCTCTACAATAGGCAAGGGTTTTCAAGTCTGCAAGTACGTTTTAAACTGAGTTCCATGAACATTGTCCAAAATCATGTTTTAACCAAAATCCACAATGCGACCAGTTCAGCATATGAGAAGAGACACTGTTTGAGTGTAACAAACGTGAAACATTTCTTTTAGCCTTTTCGCATGAAAACAGGGTCCAAAATCATGGGTTTTCTTTCAGCAGTGGAAGTAGGAGGCGCGCTCTACAATAGGCAAGGGTTTTCAAGTCTGCAAGTACGTTTTAAACTGAGTTCCATGAACATTGTCCAAAATCATGTTTTAACCAAAATCCACAATGCGACCAGTTCAGCATATGAGAAGAGACACTGTTTGAGTGTAACAAACGTGAAACATTTCTTTTAGCCTTTTCGCATGAAAACAGGGTCCAAAATCATGGGTTTTCGTTCAGCAGTGGAAGTAGGAGGCGCGCTCTACAATAGGCAAGGGTTTTCAAGTCTGCAAGTACGTTTTAAACTGAGTTCCATGAACATTGTCCAAAATCATGTTTTAACCAAAATCCACAATGCGACCAGTTCAGCATATGAGAGGAGACACTGTTTGAGTGTAACAAACGTGAAACATTTCTTTTAGCCTTTTCGCATGAAAACAGGGTCCAAAATCATGGGTTTTCGTTCAGCAGTGGAAGTAGGAGGCGCGCTCTACAATAGGCAAGGGTTTTCAAGTCTGCAAGTACGTTTTAAACTGAGTTCCATGAACATTGTCCAAAATCATGTTTTAACCAAAATCCGCAATGCGACCAGTTCAGCATATGAGAGGAGACACTGTTTGAGTGTAACAAACGTGAAACATTTCTTTTAGCCTTTTCGCATGAAAACAGGGTCCAAAATCATGGGTTTTCATTCAGCAGTGGAAGTAGGAGGCGCGCTCTACAATAGGCAAGGGTTTTCAAGTCTGCAAGTACGTTTTAAACTGAGTTCCATGAACATTGTCCAAAATCATGTTTTAACCAAAATCCACAATGCGACCAGTTCAGCATATGAGAAGAGACACTGTTTGAGTGTAACAAACGTGAAACATTTCTTTTAGCCTTTTCGCATGAAAACAGGGTCCAAAATCATGGGTTTTCTTTCAGCAGTGGAAGTAGGAGGCGCGCTCTACAATAGGCAAGGGTTTTCAAGTCTGCAAGTACGTTTTAAACTGAGTTCCATGAACATTGTCCAAAATCATGTTTTAACCAAAATCCACAATGCGACCAGTTCAGCATATGAGAAGAGACACTGTTTGAGTGTAACAAACGTGAAACATTTCTTTTAGCCTTTTCGCATGAAAACAGGGTCCAAAATCATGGGTTTTCGTTCAGCAGTGGAAGTAGGAGGCGCGCTCTACAATAGGCAAGGGTTTTCAAGTCTGCAAGTACGTTTTAAACTGAGTTCCATGAACATTGTCCAAAATCATGTTTTAACCAAAATCCACAATGCGACCAGTTCAGCATATGAGAAGAGACACTGTTTGAGTGTAACAAACGTGAAACATTTCTTTTAGCCTTTTCGCATGAAAACAGGGTCCAAAATCATGGGTTTTCGTTCAGCAGTGGAAGTAGGAGGCGCGCTCTACAATAGGCAAGGGTTTTCAAGTCTGCAAGTACGTTTTAAACTGAGTTCCATGAACATTGTCCAAAATCATGTTTTAACCAAAATCCACAATGCGACCAGTTCAGCATATGAGAGGAGACACTGTTTGAGTGTAACAAACGTGAAACATTTCTTTTAGCCTTTTCGCATGAAAACAGGGTCCAAAATCATGGGTTTTCGTTCAGCAGTGGAAGTAGGAGGCGCGCTCTACAATAGGCAAGGGTTTTCAAGTCTGCAAGTACGTTTTAAACTGAGTTCCATGAACATTGTCCAAAATCATGTTTTAACCAAAATCCGCAATGCGACCAGTTCAGCATATGAGAGGAGACACTGTTTGAGTGTAACAAACGTGAAACATTTCTTTTAGCCTTTTCGCATGAAAACAGGGTCCAAAATCATGGGTTTTCATTCAGCAGTGGAAGTAGGAGGCGCGCTCTACAATAGGCAAGGGTTTTCAAGTCTGCAAGTACGTTTTAAACTGAGTTCCATGAACATTGTCCAAAATCATGTTTTAACCAAAATCCACAATGCGACCAGTTCAGCATATGAGAGGAGACACTGTTTGAGTGTAACAAACGTGAAACATTTCTTTTAGCCTTTTCGCATGAAAACAGGGTCCAAAATCATGGGTTTTCGTTCAGCAGTGGAAGTAGGAGGCGCGCTCTACAATAGGCAAGGGTTTTCAAGTCTGCAAGTACGTTTTAAACTGAGTTCCATGAACATTGTCCAAAATCATGTTTTAACCAAAATCCACAATGCGACCAGTTCAGCATATGAGAAGAGACACTGTTTGAGTGTAACAAACGTGAAACATTTCTTTTAGCCTTTTCGCATGAAAACAGGGTCCAAAATCATGGGTTTTCTTTCAGCAGTGGAAGTAGGAGGCGCGCTCTACAATAGGCAAGGGTTTTCAAGTCTGCAAGTACGTTTTAAACTGAGTTCCATGAACATTGTCCAAAATCATGTTTTAACCAAAATCCACAATGCGACCAGTTCAGCATATGAGAAGAGACACTGTTTGAGTGTAACAAACGTGAAACATTTCTTTTAGCCTTTTCGCATGAAAACAGGGTCCAAAATCATGGGTTTTCGTTCAGCAGTGGAAGTAGGAGGCGCGCTCTACAATAGGCAAGGGTTTTCAAGTCTGCAAGTACGTTTTAAACTGAGTTCCATGAACATTGTCCAAAATCATGTTTTAACCAAAATCCACATTGCGACCAGTTCAGCATATGAGAAGAGACACTGTTTGAGTGTAACAAACGTGAAACATTTCTTTTAGCCTTTTCGCATGAAAACAGGGTCCAAAATCATGGGTTTTCGTTCAGCAGTGGAAGTAGGAGGCGCGCTCTACAATAGGCAAGGGTTTTCAAGTCTGCAAGTACGTTTTAAACTGAGTTCCATGAACATTGTCCAAAATCATGTTTTAACCAAAATCCGCAATGCGACCAGTTCAGCATATGAGAGGAGACACTGTTTGAGTGTAACAAACGTGAAACATTTCTTTTAGCCTTTTCGCATGAAAACAGGGTCCAAAATCATGGGTTTTCGTTCAGCAGTGGAAGTAGGAGGCGCGCTCTACAATAGGCAAGGGTTTTCAAGTCTGCAAGTACGTTTTAAACTGAGTTCCATGAACATTGTCCAAAATCATGTTTTAACCAAAATCCGCAATGCGACCAGTTCAGCATATGAGAGGAGACACTGTTTGAGTGTAACAAACGTGAAACATTTCTTTTAGCCTTTTCGCATGAAAACAGGGTCCAAAATCATGGGTTTTCGTTCAGCAGTGGAAGTAGGAGGCGCGCTCTACAATAGGCAAGGGTTTTCAAGTCTGCAAGTACGTTTTAAACTGAGTTCCATGAACATTGTCCAAAATCATGTTTTAACCAAAATCCGCAATGCGACCAGTTCAGCATATGAGAGGAGACACTGTTTGAGTGTAACAAACGTGAAACATTTCTTTTAGCCTTTTCGCATGAAAACAGGGTCCAAAATCATGGGTTTTCGTTCAGCAGTGGAAGTAGGAGGCGCGCTCTACAATAGGCAAGGGTTTTCAAGTCTGCAAGTACGTTTTAAACTGAGTTCCATGAACATTGTCCAAAATCATGTTTTAACCAAAATCCACAATGCGACCAGTTCAGCATATGAGAGGAGACACTGTTTGAGTGTAACAAACGTGAAACATTTCTTTTAGCCTTTTCGCATGAAAACAGGGTCCAAAATCATGGGTTTTCTTTCAGCAGTGGAAGTAGGAGGCGCGCTCTACAATAGGCAAGGGTTTTCAAGTCTGCAAGTACGTTTTAAACTGAGTTCCATGAACATTGTCCAAAATCATGTTTTAACCAAAATCCACAATGCGACCAGTTCAGCATATGAGAAGAGACACTGTTTGAGTGTAACAAACGTGAAACATTTCTTTTAGCCTTTTCGCATGAAAACAGGGTCCAAAATCATGGGTTTTCGTTCAGCAGTGGAAGTAGGAGGCGCGCTCTACAATAGGCAAGGGTTTTCAAGTCTGCAAGTACGTTTTAAACTGAGTTCCATGAACATTGTCCAAAATCATGTTTTAACCAAAATCCACAATGCGACCAGTTCAGCATATGAGAAGAGACACTGTTTGAGTGTAACAAACGTGAAACATTTCTTTTAGCCTTTTCGCATGAAAACAGGGTCCAAAATCATGGGTTTTCGTTCAGCAGTGGAAGTAGGAGGCGCGCTCTACAATAGGCAAGGGTTTTCAAGTCTGCAAGTACGTTTTAAACTGAGTTCCATGAACATTGTCCAAAATCATGTTTTAACCAAAATCCACAATGCGACCAGTTCAGCATATGAGAAGAGACACTGTTTGAGTGTAACAAACGTGAAACATTTCTTTTAGCCTTTTCGCATGAAAACAGGGTCCAAAATCATGGGTTTTCGTTCAGCAGTGGAAGTAGGAGGCGCGCTCTACAATAGGCAAGGGTTTTCAAGTCTGCAAGTACGTTTTAAACTGAGTTCCATGAACATTGTCCAAAATCATGTTTTAACCAAAATCCACATTGCGACCAGTTCAGCATATCAGAAGAGACACTGTTTGAGTGTAACAAACGTGAAACATTTCTTTTAGCCTTTTCGCATGAAAACAGGGTCCAAAATCATGGGTTTTCGTTCAGCAGTGGAAGTAGGAGGCGCGCTCTACAATAGGCAAGGGTTTTCAAGTCTGCAAGTACGTTTTAAACTGAGTTCCATGAACATTGTCCAAAATCATGTTTTAACCAAAATCCGCAATGCGACCAGTTCAGCATATGAGAGGAGACACTGTTTGAGTGTAACAAACGTGAAACATTTCTTTTAGCCTTTTCGCATGAAAACAGGGTCCAAAATCATGGGTTTTCGTTCAGCAGTGGAAGTAGGAGGCGCGCTCTACAATAGGCAAGGGTTTTCAAGTCTGCAAGTACGTTTTAAACTGAGTTCCATGAACATTGTCCAAAATCATGTTTTAACCAAAATCCACAATGCGACCAGTTCAGCATATGAGAAGAGACACTGTTTGAGTGTAACAAACGTGAAACATTTCTTTTAGCCTTTTCGCATGAAAACAGGGTCCAAAATCATGGGTTTTCGTTCAGCAGTGGAAGTAGGAGGCGCGCTCTACAATAGGCAAGGGTTTTCAAGTCTGCAAGTACGTTTTAAACTGAGTTCCATGAACATTGTCCAAAATCATGTTTTAACCAAAATCCGCAATGCGACCAGTTCAGCATATGAGAGGAGACACTGTTTGAGTGTAACAAACGTGAAACATTTCTTTTAGCCTTTTCGCATGAAAACAGGGTCCAAAATCATGGGTTTTCGTTCAGCAGTGGAAGTAGGAGGCGCGCTCTACAATAGGCAAGGGTTTTCAAGTCTGCAAGTACGTTTTAAACTGAGTTCCATGAACATTGTCCAAAATCATGTTTTAACCAAAATCCACAATGCGACCAGTTCAGCATATGAGAAGAGACACTGTTTGAGTGTAACAAACGTGAAACATTTCTTTTAGCCTTTTCGCATGAAAACAGGGTCCAAAATCATGGGTTTTCGTTCAGCAGTGGAAGTAGGAGGCGCGCTCTACAATAGGCAAGGGTTTTCAAGTCTGCAAGTACGTTTTAAACTGAGTTCCATGAACATTGTCCAAAATCATGTTTTAACCAAAATCCGCAATGCGACCAGTTCAGCATATGAGAGGAGACACTGTTTGAGTGTAACAAACGTGAAACATTTCTTTTAGCCTTTTCGCATGAAAACAGGGTCCAAAATCATGGGTTTTCGTTCAGCAGTGGAAGTAGGAGGCGCGCTCTACAATAGGCAAGGGTTTTCAAGTCTGCAAGTACGTTTTAAACTGAGTTCCATGAACATTGTCCAAAATCATGTTTTAACCAAAATCCGCAATGCGACCAGTTCAGCATATGAGAGGAGACACTGTTTGAGTGTAACAAACGTGAAACATTTCTTTTAGCCTTTTCGCATGAAAACAGGGTCCAAAATCATGGGTTTTCGTTCAGCAGTGGAAGTAGGAGGCGCGCTCTACAATAGGCAAGGGTTTTCAAGTCTGCAAGTACGTTTTAAACTGAGTTCCATGAACATTGTCCAAAATCATGTTTTAACCAAAATCCGCAATGCGACCAGTTCAGCATATGAGAGGAGACACTGTTTGAGTGTAACAAACGTGAAACATTTCTTTTAGCCTTTTCGCATGAAAACAGGGTCCAAAATCATGGGTTTTCGTTCAGCAGTGGAAGTAGGAGGCGCGCTCTACAATAGGCAAGGGTTTTCAAGTCTGCAAGTACGTTTTAAACTGAGTTCCATGAACATTGTCCAAAATCATGTTTTAACCAAAATCCACAATGCGACCAGTTCAGCATATGAGAAGAGACACTGTTTGAGTGTAACAAACGTGAAACATTTCTTTTAGCCTTTTCGCATGAAAACAGGGTCCAAAATCATGGGTTTTCATTCAGCAGTGGAAGTAGGAGGCGCGCTCTACAATAGGCAAGGGTTTTCAAGTCTGCAAGTACGTTTTAAACTGAGTTCCATGAACATTGTCCAAAATCATGTTTTAACCAAAATCCGCAATGCGACCAGTTCAGCATATGAGAGGAGACACTGTTTGAGTGTAACAAACGTGAAACATTTCTTTTAGCCTTTTCGCATGAAAACAGGGTCCAAAATCATGGGTTTTCGTTCAGCAGTGGAAGTAGGAGGCGCGCTCTACAATAGGCAAGGGTTTTCAAGTCTGCAAGTACGTTTTAAACTGAGTTCCATGAACATTGTCCAAAATCATGTTTTAACCAAAATCCACAATGCGACCAGTTCAGCATATGAGAAGAGACACTGTTTGAGTGTAACAAACGTGAAACATTTCTTTTAGCCTTTTCGCATGAAAACAGGGTCCAAAATCATGGGTTTTCGTTCAGCAGTGGAAGTAGGAGGCGCGCTCTACAATAGGCAAGGGTTTTCAAGTCTGCAAGTACGTTTTAAACTGAGTTCCATGAACATTGTCCAAAATCATGTTTTAACCAAAATCCGCAATGCGACCAGTTCAGCATATGAGAGGAGACACTGTTTGAGTGTAACAAACGTGAAACATTTCTTTTAGCCTTTTCGCATGAAAACAGGGTCCAAAATCATGGGTTTTCGTTCAGCAGTGGAAGTAGGAGGCGCGCTCTACAATAGGCAAGGGTTTTCAAGTCTGCAAGTACGTTTTAAACTGAGTTCCATGAACATTGTCCAAAATCATGTTTTAACCAAAATCCGCAATGCGACCAGTTCAGCATATGAGAGGAGACACTGTTTGAGTGTAACAAACGTGAAACATTTCTTTTAGCCTTTTCGCATGAAAACAGGGTCCAAAATCATGGGTTTTCGTTCAGCAGTGGAAGTAGGAGGCGCGCTCTACAATAGGCAAGGGTTTTCAAGTCTGCAAGTACGTTTTAAACTGAGTTCCATGAACATTGTCCAAAATCATGTTTTAACCAAAATCCACAATGCGACCAGTTCAGCATATGAGAGGAGACACTGTTTGAGTGTAACAAACGTGAAACATTTCTTTTAGCCTTTTCGCATGAAAACAGGGTCCAAAATCATGGGTTTTCTTTCAGCAGTGGAAGTAGGAGGCGCGCTCTACAATAGGCAAGGGTTTTCAAGTCTGCAAGTACGTTTTAAACTGAGTTCCATGAACATTGTCCAAAATCATGTTTTAACCAAAATCCACAATGCGACCAGTTCAGCATATGAGAAGAGACACTGTTTGAGTGTAACAAACGTGAAACATTTCTTTTAGCCTTTTCGCATGAAAACAGGGTCCAAAATCATGGGTTTTCGTTCAGCAGTGGAAGTAGGAGGCGCGCTCTACAATAGGCAAGGGTTTTCAAGTCTGCAAGTACGTTTTAAACTGAGTTCCATTAACATTGTCCAAAATCATGTTTTAACCAAAATCCGCAATGCGACCAGTTCAGCATATGAGAGGAGACACTGTTTGAGTGTAACAAACGTGAAACATTTCTTTTAGCCTTTTCGCATGAAAACAGGGTCCAAAATCATGGGTTTTCGTTCAGCAGTGGAAGTAGGAGGCGCGCTCTACAATAGGCAAGGGTTTTCAAGTCTGCAAGTACGTTTTAAACTGAGTTCCATGAACATTGTCCAAAATCATGTTTTAACCAAAATCCACAATGCGACCAGTTCAGCATATGAGAGGAGACACTGTTTGAGTGTAACAAACGTGAAACATTTCTTTTAGCCTTTTCGCATGAAAACAGGGTCCAAAATCATGGGTTTTCTTTCAGCAGTGGAAGTAGGAGGCGCGCTCTACAATAGGCAAGGGTTTTCAAGTCTGCAAGTACGTTTTAAACTGAGTTCCATGAACATTGTCCAAAATCATGTTTTAACCAAAATCCACAATGCGACCAGTTCAGCATATGAGAGGAGACACTGTTTGAGTGTAACAAACGTGAAACATTTCTTTTAGCCTTTTCGCATGAAAACAGGGTCCAAAATCATGGGTTTTCGTTCAGCAGTGGAAGTAGGAGGCGCGCTCTACAATAGGCAAGGGTTTTCAAGTCTGCAAGTACGTTTTAAACTGAGTTCCATGAACATTGTCCAAAATCATGTTTTAACCAAAATCCGCAATGCGACCAGTTCAGCATATGAGAGGAGACACTGTTTGAGTGTAACAAACGTGAAACATTTCTTTTAGCCTTTTCGCATGAAAACAGGGTCCAAAATCATGGGTTTTCGTTCAGCAGTGGAAGTAGGAGGCGCGCTCTACAATAGGCAAGGGTTTTCAAGTCTGCAAGTACGTTTTAAACTGAGTTCCATGAACATTGTCCAAAATCATGTTTTAACCAAAATCCACATTGCGACCAGTTCAGCATATCAGAAGAGACACTGTTTGAGTGTAACAAACGTGAAACATTTCTTTTAGCCTTTTCGCATGAAAACAGGGTCCAAAATCATGGGTTTTCGTTCAGCAGTGGAAGTAGGAGGCGCGCTCTACAATAGGCAAGGGTTTTCAAGTCTGCAAGTACGTTTTAAACTGAGTTCCATGAACATTGTCCAAAATCATGTTTTAACCAAAATCCGCAATGCGACCAGTTCAGCATATGAGAGGAGACACTGTTTGAGTGTAACAAACGTGAAACATTTCTTTTAGCCTTTTCGCATGAAAACAGGGTCCAAAATCATGGGTTTTCGTTCAGCAGTGGAAGTAGGAGGCGCGCTCTACAATAGGCAAGGGTTTTCAAGTCTGCAAGTACGTTTTAAACTGAGTTCCATGAACATTGTCCAAAATCATGTTTTAACCAAAATCCACAATGCGACCAGTTCAGCATATGAGAAGAGACACTGTTTGAGTGTAACAAACGTGAAACATTTCTTTTAGCCTTTTCGCATGAAAACAGGGTCCAAAATCATGGGTTTTCGTTCAGCAGTGGAAGTAGGAGGCGCGCTCTACAATAGGCAAGGGTTTTCAAGTCTGCAAGTACGTTTTAAACTGAGTTCCATGAACATTGTCCAAAATCATGTTTTAACCAAAATCCGCAATGCGACCAGTTCAGCATATGAGAGGAGACACTGTTTGAGTGTAACAAACGTGAAACATTTCTTTTAGCCTTTTCGCATGAAAACAGGGTCCAAAATCATGGGTTTTCGTTCAGCAGTGGAAGTAGGAGGCGCGCTCTACAATAGGCAAGGGTTTTCAAGTCTGCAAGTACGTTTTAAACTGAGTTCCATGAACATTGTCCAAAATCATGTTTTAACCAAAATCCACAATGCGACCAGTTCAGCATATGAGAAGAGACACTGTTTGAGTGTAACAAACGTGAAACATTTCTTTTAGCCTTTTCGCATGAAAACAGGGTCCAAAATCATGGGTTTTCGTTCAGCAGTGGAAGTAGGAGGCGCGCTCTACAATAGGCAAGGGTTTTCAAGTCTGCAAGTACGTTTTAAACTGAGTTCCATGAACATTGTCCAAAATCATGTTTTAACCAAAATCCGCAATGCGACCAGTTCAGCATATGAGAGGAGACACTGTTTGAGTGTAACAAACGTGAAACATTTCTTTTAGCCTTTTCGCATGAAAACAGGGTCCAAAATCATGGGTTTTCGTTCAGCAGTGGAAGTAGGAGGCGCGCTCTACAATAGGCAAGGGTTTTCAAGTCTGCAAGTACGTTTTAAACTGAGTTCCATGAACATTGTCCAAAATCATGTTTTAACCAAAATCCGCAATGCGACCAGTTCAGCATATGAGAGGAGACACTGTTTGAGTGTAACAAACGTGAAACATTTCTTTTAGCCTTTTCGCATGAAAACAGGGTCCAAAATCATGGGTTTTCGTTCAGCAGTGGAAGTAGGAGGCGCGCTCTACAATAGGCAAGGGTTTTCAAGTCTGCAAGTACGTTTTAAACTGAGTTCCATGAACATTGTCCAAAATCATGTTTTAACCAAAATCCGCAATGCGACCAGTTCAGCATATGAGAGGAGACACTGTTTGAGTGTAACAAACGTGAAACATTTCTTTTAGCCTTTTCGCATGAAAACAGGGTCCAAAATCATGGGTTTTCGTTCAGCAGTGGAAGTAGGAGGCGCGCTCTACAATAGGCAAGGGTTTTCAAGTCTGCAAGTACGTTTTAAACTGAGTTCCATGAACATTGTCCAAAATCATGTTTTAACCAAAATCCACAATGCGACCAGTTCAGCATATGAGAAGAGACACTGTTTGAGTGTAACAAACGTGAAACATTTCTTTTAGCCTTTTCGCATGAAAACAGGGTCCAAAATCATGGGTTTTCATTCAGCAGTGGAAGTAGGAGGCGCGCTCTACAATAGGCAAGGGTTTTCAAGTCTGCAAGTACGTTTTAAACTGAGTTCCATGAACATTGTCCAAAATCATGTTTTAACCAAAATCCGCAATGCGACCAGTTCAGCATATGAGAGGAGACACTGTTTGAGTGTAACAAACGTGAAACATTTCTTTTAGCCTTTTCGCATGAAAACAGGGTCCAAAATCATGGGTTTTCGTTCAGCAGTGGAAGTAGGAGGCGCGCTCTACAATAGGCAAGGGTTTTCAAGTCTGCAAGTACGTTTTAAACTGAGTTCCATGAACATTGTCCAAAATCATGTTTTAACCAAAATCCACAATGCGACCAGTTCAGCATATGAGAAGAGACACTGTTTGAGTGTAACAAACGTGAAACATTTCTTTTAGCCTTTTCGCATGAAAACAGGGTCCAAAATCATGGGTTTTCGTTCAGCAGTGGAAGTAGGAGGCGCGCTCTACAATAGGCAAGGGTTTTCAAGTCTGCAAGTACGTTTTAAACTGAGTTCCATGAACATTGTCCAAAATCATGTTTTAACCAAAATCCGCAATGCGACCAGTTCAGCATATGAGAGGAGACACTGTTTGAGTGTAACAAACGTGAAACATTTCTTTTAGCCTTTTCGCATGAAAACAGGGTCCAAAATCATGGGTTTTCGTTCAGCAGTGGAAGTAGGAGGCGCGCTCTACAATAGGCAAGGGTTTTCAAGTCTGCAAGTACGTTTTAAACTGAGTTCCATGAACATTGTCCAAAATCATGTTTTAACCAAAATCCGCAATGCGACCAGTTCAGCATATGAGAGGAGACACTGTTTGAGTGTAACAAACGTGAAACATTTCTTTTAGCCTTTTCGCATGAAAACAGGGTCCAAAATCATGGGTTTTCGTTCAGCAGTGGAAGTAGGAGGCGCGCTCTACAATAGGCAAGGGTTTTCAAGTCTGCAAGTACGTTTTAAACTGAGTTCCATGAACATTGTCCAAAATCATGTTTTAACCAAAATCCACAATGCGACCAGTTCAGCATATGAGAGGAGACACTGTTTGAGTGTAACAAACGTGAAACATTTCTTTTAGCCTTTTCGCATGAAAACAGGGTCCAAAATCATGGGTTTTCTTTCAGCAGTGGAAGTAGGAGGCGCGCTCTACAATAGGCAAGGGTTTCAAGTCTGCAAGTACGTTTTAAACTGAGTTCCATGAACATTGTCCAAAATCATGTTTTAACCAAAATCCACAATGCGACCAGTTCAGCATATGAGAAGAGACACTGTTTGAGTGTAACAAACGTGAAACATTTCTTTTAGCCTTTTCGCATGAAAACAGGGTCCAAAATCATGGGTTTTCGTTCAGCAGTGGAAGTAGGAGGCGCGCTCTACAATAGGCAAGGGTTTTCAAGTCTGCAAGTACGTTTTAAACTGAGTTCCATGAACATTGTCCAAAATCATGTTTTAACCAAAATCCACAATGCGACCAGTTCAGCATATGAGAGGAGACACTGTTTGAGTGTAACAAACGTGAAACATTTCTTTTAGCCTTTTCGCATGAAAACAGGGTCCAAAATCATGGGTTTTCGTTCAGCAGTGGAAGTAGGAGGCGCGCTCTACAATAGGCAAGGGTTTTCAAGTCTGCAAGTACGTTTTAAACTGAGTTCCATGAACATTGTCCAAAATCATGTTTTAACCAAAATCCACAATGCGACCAGTTCAGCATATGAGAGGAGACACTGTTTGAGTGTAACAAACGTGAAACATTTCTTTTAGCCTTTTCGCATGAAAACAGGGTCCAAAATCATGGGTTTTCTTTCAGCAGTGGAAGTAGGAGGCGCGCTCTACAATAGGCAAGGGTTTTCAAGTCTGCAAGTACGTTTTAAACTGAGTTCCATGAACATTGTCCAAAATCATGTTTTAACCAAAATCCACAATGCGACCAGTTCAGCATATGAGAGGAGACACTGTTTGAGTGTAACAAACGTGAAACATTTCTTTTAGCCTTTTCGCATGAAAACAGGGTCCAAAATCATGGGTTTTCGTTCAGCAGTGGAAGTAGGAGGCGCGCTCTACAATAGGCAAGGGTTTTCAAGTCTGCAAGTACGTTTTAAACTGAGTTCCATGAACATTGTCCAAAATCATGTTTTAACCAAAATCCACAATGCGACCAGTTCAGCATATGAGAAGGAGACACTGTTTGAGTGTAACAAACGTGAAACATTTCTTTTAGCCTTTTCGCATGAAAACAGGGTCCAAAATCATGGGTTTTCGTTCAGCAGTGGAAGTAGGAGGCGCGCTCTACAATAGGCAAGGGTTTTCAAGTCTGCAAGTACGTTTTAAACTGAGTTCCATGAACATTGTCCAAAATCATGTTTTAACCAAAATCCACAATGCGACCAGTTCAGCATATGAGAAGGAGACACTGTTTGAGTGTAACAAACGTGAAACATTTCTTTTAGCCTTTTCGCATGAAAACAGGGTCCAAAATCATGGGTTTTCGTTCAGCAGTGGAAGTAGGAGGCGCGCTCTACAATAGGCAAGGGTTTTCAAGTCTGCAAGTACGTTTTAAACTGAGTTCCATGAACATTGTCCAAAATCATGTTTTAACCAAAATCCACAATGCGACCAGTTCAGCATATGAGAGGAGACACTGTTTGAGTGTAACAAACGTGAAACATTTCTTTTAGCCTTTTCGCATGAAAACAGGGTCCAAAATCATGGGTTTTCGTTCAGCAGTGGAAGTAGGAGGCGCGCTCTACAATAGGCAAGGGTTTTCAAGTCTGCAAGTACGTTTTAAACTGAGTTCCATGAACATTGTCCAAAATCATGTTTTAACCAAAATCCACAATGCGACCAGTTCAGCATATGAGAGGAGACACTGTTTGAGTGTAACAAACGTGAAACATTTCTTTTAGCCTTTTCGCATGAAAACAGGGTCCAAAATCATGGGTTTTCGTTCAGCAGTGGAAGTAGGAGGCGCGCTCTACAATAGGCAAGGGTTTTCAAGTCTGCAAGTACGTTTTAAAACTGAGTTCCATGAACATTGTCCAAAATCATGTTTTAACCAAAATCCACAATGCGACCAGTTCAGCATATGAGAGGAGACACTGTTTGAGTGTAACAAACGTGAAACATTTCTTTTAGCCTTTTCGCATGAAAACAGGGTCCAAAATCATGGGTTTTCGTTCAGCAGTGGAAGTAGGAGGCGCGCTCTACAATAGGCAAGGGTTTTCAAGTCTGCAAGTACGTTTTAAACTGAGTTCCATGAACATTGTCCAAAATCATGTTTTAACCAAAATCCACAATGCGACCAGTTCAGCATATGAGAGGAGACACTGTTTGAGTGTAACAAACGTGAAACATTTCTTTTAGCCTTTTCGCATGAAAACAGGGTCCAAAATCATGGGTTTTCGTTCAGCAGTGGAAGTAGGAGGCGCGCTCTACAATAGGCAAGGGTTTTCAAGTCTGCAAGTACGTTTTAAACTGAGTTCCATGAACATTGTCCAAAATCATGTTTTAACCAAAATCCACAATGCGACCAGTTCAGCATATGAGAGGAGACACTGTTTGAGTGTAACAAACGTGAAACATTTCTTTTAGCCTTTTCGCATGAAAACAGGGTCCAAAATCATGGGTTTTCGTTCAGCAGTGGAAGTAGGAGGCGCGCTCTACAATAGGCAAGGGTTTTCAAGTCTGCAAGTACGTTTTAAACTGAGTTCCATGAACATTGTCCAAAATCATGTTTTAACCAAAATCCACAATGCGACCAGTTCAGCATATGAGAGGAGACACTGTTTGAGTGTAACAAACGTGAAACATTTCTTTTAGCCTTTTCGCATGAAAACAGGGTCCAAAATCATGGGTTTTCGTTCAGCAGTGGAAGTAGGAGGCGCGCTCTACAATAGGCAAGGGTTTTCAAGTCTGCAAGTACGTTTTAAACTGAGTTCCATGAACATTGTCCAAAATCATGTTTTAACCAAAATCCACAATGCGACCAGTTCAGCATATGAGAGGAGACACTGTTTGAGTGTAACAAACGTGAAACATTTCTTTTAGCCTTTTCGCATGAAAACAGGGTCCAAAATCATGGGTTTTCGTTCAGCAGTGGAAGTAGGAGGCGCGCTCTACAATAGGCAAGGGTTTTCAAGTCTGCAAGTACGTTTTAAACTGAGTTCCATGAACATTGTCCAAAATCATGTTTTAACCAAAATCCACAATGCGACCAGTTCAGCATATGAGAGGAGACACTGTTTGAGTGTAACAAACGTGAAACATTTCTTTTAGCCTTTTCCGCATGAAACAGGGTCCAAAATCATGGGTTTTCGTTCAGCAGTGGAAGTAGGAGGCGCGCTCTACAATAGGCAAGGGTTTTCAAGTCTGCAAGTACGTTTTAAACTGAGTTCCATGAACATTGTCCAAAATCATGTTTTAACCAAAATCCACAATGCGACCAGTTCAGCATATGAGAGGAGACACTGTTTGAGTGTAACAAACGTGAAACATTTCTTTTAGCCTTTTCGCATGAAAACAGGGTCCAAAATCATGGGTTTTCGTTCAGCAGTGGAAGTAGGAGGCGCGCTCTACAATAGGCAAGGGTTTTCAAGTCTGCAAGTACGTTTTAAACTGAGTTCCATGAACATTGTCCAAAATCATGTTTTAACCAAAATCCACAATGCGACCAGTTCAGCATATGAGAGGAGACACTGTTTGAGTGTAACAAACGTGAAACATTTCTTTTAGCCTTTTCGCATGAAAACAGGGTCCAAAATCATGGGTTTTCGTTCAGCAGTGGAAGTAGGAGGCGCGCTCTACAATAGGCAAGGGTTTTCAAGTCTGCAAGTACGTTTTAAACTGAGTTCCATGAACATTGTCCAAAATCATGTTTTAACCAAAATCCACAATGCGACCAGTTCAGCATATGAGAGGAGACACTGTTTGAGTGTAACAAACGTGAAACATTTCTTTTAGCCTTTTCGCATGAAAACAGGGTCCAAAATCATGGGTTTTCTTTCAGCAGTGGAAGTAGGAGGCGCGCTCTACAATAGGCAAGGGTTTTCAAGTCTGCAAGTACGTTTTAAACTGAGTTCCATGAACATTGTCCAAAATCATGTTTTAACCAAAATCCACAATGCGACCAGTTCAGCATATGAGAGGAGACACTGTTTGAGTGTAACAAACGTGAAACATTTCTTTTAGCCTTTTCGCATGAAAACAGGGTCCAAAATCATGGGTTTTCGTTCAGCAGTGGAAGTAGGAGGCGCGCTCTACAATAGGCAAGGGTTTTCAAGTCTGCAAGTACGTTTTAAACTGAGTTCCATGAACATTGTCCAAAATCATGTTTTAACCAAAATCCACAATGCGACCAGTTCAGCATATGAGAAGAGACACTGTTTGAGTGTAACAAACGTGAAACATTTCTTTTAGCCTTTTCGCATGAAACAGGGTCCAAAATCATGGGTTTTCGTTCAGCAGTGGAAGTAGGAGGCGCGCTCTACAATAGGCAAGGGTTTTCAAGTCTGCAAGTACGTTTTAAACTGAGTTCCATGAACATTGTCCAAAATCATGTTTTAACCAAAATCCGCAATGCGACCAGTTCAGCATATGAGAGGAGACACTGTTTGAGTGTAACAAACGTGAAACATTTCTTTTTAGCCTTTTCGCATGAAAACAGGGTCCAAAATCATGGGTTTTCGTTCAGCAGTGGAAGTAGGAGGCGCGCTCTACAATAGGCAAGGGTTTTCAAGTCTGCAAGTACGTTTTAAACTGAGTTCCATGAACATTGTCCAAAATCATGTTTTAACCAAAATCCACAATGCGACCAGTTCAGCATATGAGAGGAGACACTGTTTGAGTGTAACAAACGTGAAACATTTCTTTTAGCCTTTTCGCATGAAAACAGGGTCCAAATCATGGGTTTTCTTTCAGCAGTGGAAGTAGGAGGCGCGCTCTACAATAGGCAAGGGTTTTCAGTCTGCAAGTACGTTTTAAACTGAGTTCCATGAACATTGTCCAAAATCATGTTTTAACCAAAATCCACAATGCGACCAGTTCAGCATATGAGAGAGACACTGTTTGAGTGTAACAAACGTGAAACATTTCTTTTAGCCTTTTCGCATGAAACAGGGTCCAAAATCATGGGTTTTCGTTCAGCAGTGGAAGTAGGA
>NW_028157451.1:0-7500 GCF_964263955.1 Coregonus lavaretus
ACACACGCACACTCATAAGAGACGCCAATAACTCTGCATTATTCAAAGGTGTATGCAGCATCGGTCTGTGTCTGAGGACTTCTGTATGTTCATCCGAGACTAGAATGTAATTGTCAAAGATAAATCAGAAGTAAAGCTCACTAAAGGTACAGGGCTCACTCCATTTTTCCTGCTCACAGTGTTTAAATGGCATCCCTCTCTTCATCTATCCCTGAATACCACAGGGGCTTTGGAACATAATGGGCCAGTTTTCTAGGCAACAGGACCTTTGGAACATAATGGGCCAGTTGTCTAGGGCAACAGGACCTTTGGAACATAATGGGCCAGTTTTCTAGGGCAACAGGACCTTTGGAACATAATGGGCCAGTTTTCTAGGGCAACAGGACCTTTGGAACATAATGGGCCAGTTTTCTAGGGCAACAGGACCTTTGGAACATAATGGGCCAGTTTTCTAGGGCAACAGGGGCTTTGGAACATAATGGGCCAGTTTTCTAGGGCAACAGGGGCTTTGGAACATAATGGGCCAGTTTTCTAGGGCAACAGGGGCTTTGGAACATAATGGGCCAGTTTTCTAGGGCAACAGGACCTTTGGAACATAATGGGCCAGTTTTCTAGGGCAACAGGGGCTTTGGAACATAATGGGCCAGTTTTCTAGGGCAACAGGGGCTTTGGAACATAATGGGCCAGTTTTCTAGGGCAACAGGAGCTTCGGAGCATAATGGGCCAGTTTCCTAGGGCAACAGGACCTTTGGAACATAATGGGCCAGTTTTCTAGGGCAACAGGACCTTTGGAACATAATGGGCCAGTCTTCTAGGGCAACAGGACCTTTGGAGCATAATGGGCCAGTTTTCTAGGGCAACAGGGGCTTTGGAACATAATGGGCCAGTTTTCTAGGGCAACAGGACTTTTGGAACATAATGGGCCAGTTTTCTAGGGCAACAGGACCTTTGGAACATAATGGGCCAGTTTTCTAGGGCAACAGGACCTTTGGAACATAATGGGCCAGTTTTCTAGGGCAACAGGACCTTTGGAACATAATGGGCCAGTTGTCTAGCGCAACAGGGCCTTTGGAGCATAATGGGCCAGTTTTCTAGGGCAACAGGGGCTTTGGAACATAATGGGCCAGTTTTCTAGGGCAACAGGACCTTTGGAACATAATGGGCCAGTTTTCTAGGGCAACAGGACCTTTGGAACATAATGGGCCAGTTTTCTAGGGCAACAGGACATTTGGAACATAATGGGCCAGTTTTCTAGGGCAACAGGGCCTTTGGAACATAATGGGCCAGTTTTATAGGGAAACAGGGCCTTTGGAACATAATGGGCCAGTTTTATAGGGAAACAAACACAAGTAAAAGCTCTTGCACTGTGATCGTTTTGAACAGAATGATGTGTGTTTGTTTGCGTGTATGTGTGTACTGTATGTGTGTGTGTGTGTGTATGTGTGTGCGTGTGTGTGCATGTGTGCGTGCGTGTGATAAACTGAATGATGTGATGTGAATATTTGACCCAAAGCCTTCTCCCTGTCTGAATGAAAGCATTTTACAAGTGGAGATACACTGTAAATAGTGACTGCATGTCTTGGAATGTTTATCCAACAAGTAGATAAATACAAATTATTTTTCATTGTCCTCTGAACCGGATAAGAACAGTTTACTTGGACAAACTGTATGACCAGGGTTTTGTAGAATAGAGGAGTTTTGGTTGTGTAGCATATAGCTGTGGGTTTTAACAGCCCTGCATTTTTATGACATGAGTTACTGATAATTTGCAATAGGGGAGTTTTTGTCATTTTTCATATTGTCACATGTATTATGTAAATGTTATAAATATCATACTGTACTTGTCCTTATGACAATTAGTTACTTTTAGGAATGATGATGGCAAAAGTAGTGCACTATATAGGGACTAGGGTGCCATTTGACACATTGGTACTCTTGAATGATTGTGAGTGGCAGGAAACCAGACAGGCAGGTGAAATTATCCAGTACTCTTCCCCATTTTGTAAGTTGTAAAATAACACAGTCAGATGTAATTGTTATTCTAAGTGAAACATCTAATATCTTGAGTTTGGATCTGCATTCGGACTAATTTGTACTGCAGGTCTCTCTCTCAATTCAATTTCAATTCAAGGGCTTTATTGGCATGGGAAACGTATGTTAACATTGCCAAAGCAAGTGAAGTAGATAGTAAACAAAAGTGAAATAAATATTAACAGTAAACATTACACTCAGAAGTTCCAAAACAATAAAGACATTTCAAATGTCATATTATGTATATATACAGTGTTGTAACAATGTGCAAATAGTTAAAGTACTAATGGGGAAATTATTTGGCAGGAGGTTAGAAAGTGCAGCTCAGTTTCCACCTCATTTTTGTGGGCAGTGTGCACATAGCCTGTCTTCTCTTGAGATCCAGGTCTGCCTACGGCGGTCTTTCTCAATAGCAAGGCTATGCTCACTGAGTCTGTACATAGTCAAAGCTTTCCTTAAGTTTGGGTCAGTCACAGTGGTCAGGTATTCTGCCACTGTGTACTCTCTGTTTAGGGCCAAATACCGTTCTAGTTTGCTCTGTTTTTTTGTTTGTTATATCCAATGTGTCAAGTAATTCTGTTTTTGTTTTCTCATGATTTGATTTTCCCTATCTCTCTCTCTCTCTCTCTCTCTCTCTCTCTCTCTCTCTCTCTCTCTCTCTCTCTCTCTCTCTCTCTCTCTCTCACCCCCAGCATGACATACACACTATTATTTTCACTCCCTTCAAAGCAAGTCCTGCTGTCTGTATTCAAGGTTGAACGTCAACAGTGTTTTACTGCACTACATTTGGAATAGGGTGCCAGTCAGATTTTAGTCATTTAGCAAACGCTCTTATCCAGAGCGACTTACGGTTAGTGCATTCATCTTAAGATAACTAGGTGAGACAACCACATATCACAGTCGTAGTAAGTACATTTTTCCTCAGTAAATTAGCAATCAGCAAAGTCAGTGCTAGTAAGGGGGGAAAAAGTCAATTACGAGTGTTAGTTCAGAAAATATATATACAGTACCAGTCAAAAGCTTGGACAAACCTACTCATTCAAGGGTTTTTCTTTATTTTTACTATTTTCTACATTGTAGAACAATAGTGAAGACATCAAAATTATGAAATAACACATATGGAATCATGTAGTAACCAAAAAAGTGTTAAACAAATCAAAATATATTTGAGATTTGAGATTCTTCAAATAGCCACCCTTTGCCTTGTTGACAGCTTTGCACACTCTTGACATTCTCTCAACCAGCTTCACCTGGAATGCTTTTCCAACAGTCTTGAAAGAGTTCCCACATATGCTGAGCACTTGTTGGCTGCTTTTCCTTCACTCTGCCGTCTGACTCATGCCAAACCATCTCAATTGGGTTGAGGTCGGGGGATTGTGGAGGCCAGGTCAAATCAAATCAAATCAAATCAAATCAAATTTTATTGGTCACATGCGCCGAATACAACAGGTGCAGACATTACAGTGAAATGCTTACTTACAGCCCTTAACCAACAGTGCATTTATTTTAAACAAAAAAGTAAGAATAAAACAACAACAAAAACGTGTTGAGAAAAAAAGAGCAGAAGTAAAATAAAGTGACAGTAGGGAGGCTATATATACAGTAAAATAAAGTGACAGTAGGGAGGCTATATATACAGGGGGGTACCGTTGCATAGTCAATGTGCGGGGGCACCGGCTAGTTGAGGTAGTTGAGGTAATATGTACATGTGGGTAGAGTTAAAGTGACTATGCATAAATACTTAACAGAGTAGCAGCAGCGTAAAAAGGATGGGGTGGGGGGGCAGTGCAAATAGTCCGGGTAGCCATGATTAGCTGTTCAGGAGTCTTATGGCTTGGGGGTAGAAGCTGTTGAGAAGTCTTTTGGACCTAGACTTGGCACTCCGGTACCGCTTGCCGTGCGGTAGCAGAGAGAACAGTCTATGACTAGGGTGGCTGGAGTCTTTGACAATTTTGAGGGCCTTCCTCTGACACCGCCTGGTATAGAGGTCCTGGATGGCAGGGAGCTTTGCCCCAGTGATGTACTGGGCCGTACGCACTACCCTCTGTAGTGCCTTGCGGTCAGAGGCCAAGCAGTTGCCATACCAGGCGGTGATGCAACCAGTCAGGATGCTCTCGATGGTGCAGCTGTATAATTTTTTGAGGATCTGAGGACCCATGCCAAATCTTTTTAGTCTCCTGAGGGGGAATAGGCTTTGTCGTGCCCTCTTCACGACTGTCTTGGTGTGTTTGGACCATGATAGTTCGTTGGTGATGTGGACACCAAGGAACTTGAAGCTCTCAACCTGTTCCACTACAGCCCCGTCGATGAGAATGGGGGCGTGCTCAGTCCTCTTTTTTTTCCTGTAGTCCACAATCATCTCCTTTGTCTTGGTCACGTTGAGGGAGAGGTTGTTGTCCTGGCACCACACGGCCAGATCTCTGACCTCCTCCCTATAGGCTGTCTCATCGTTGTCGGTGATCAGGCCTACCACTGTTGTGTCGTCGGCAAACTTAATGATGGTGTTGGAGTCGTGCCTGGCCATGCAGTCATGGGTGAACAGAGAGTACAGGAGGGGACTGAGCACGCACCCCTGAGGGGCCCCTGTGTTGAGGATCAGTGTGGCAGATGTGTTGTTACCTACCCTTACCACCTGGGGGCGGCCCGTCAGGAAGTCCAGGATCCAGTTGCAGAGGGAGGTGTTTAGTCCCAGGATCCTTAGCTTAGTGATGAGCTTAGAGGGCACTATGGTGTTGAATGCTGAGCTGTAGTCAATGAATAGCATTCTCACATAGGTGTTCCTCTTGTCCAGGTGGGAAAGGGCAGTGTGGAGTGCGATAGAGATTGCATCATCTGTGGATCTGTTGGGGCGGTATGCAAATTGGAGTGGGTCTAGGGTTTCTGGGATTATGCTGTTGATGTGAGCCATGACCAGTCTTTCAAAGCACTTCATGGCTACAGACGTCAGTGCTACGGGTCGGTAGTCATTTAGGCAGGTTATCTTAGAGTTCTTGGGCACTGGGACTATGGTGGTCTGCTTGAAACATGTTGGTATTACAGACTCAGTCAGGGACATGTTGAAAATGTCAGTGAAGACACTTGCCAGTTGGTCAGCACATGCTCGGAGTACACGTCCTGGTAATCCGTCTGGCCCTGCGGCCTTGTGAATGTTGACCTGCTTAAAAGTCTTACTCACATCGGCTACGGAGAGCGTGATCACATAGTCGTCCGGAACAGCTGGTGCTCTCGTGCATGCTTCAGTGTTGCTTGCCTCGAAGCGAGCATAGAAGTGGTTTAGCTCGTCTGGTAGGCTTGTGTCACTGGGCAGCTCGCGGCTGTGCTTCCCTTTGTAGTCTGTAATAGTTTTCAAGCCCTGCCACATCCGACGAGCGTCAGAGCCAGTGTAGTATGATTCAATCTTAGACCTGTATTGACTCTTTGCCTGTTTGATGGTTCGTCGGAGGTCATAGCGGGATTTCTTATAAGCGTCCGGGTTAGAGTCCCGTTCCTTGAAAGCGGCAGCTCTACCCTTTAGCTCAGTGCGGATGTTTCCTGTAATCCATGGCTTCTGGTTGGGGTATGTACGTACGGTCAATGTGGGGACGACATCATCGATGCACTTATTGATGAAGCCAGTGACTGATGTGGTGTACTCCTCAATGCTGTCTGAAGAATCCCGGAACATGTTCCAGTCTGTGCTAGCAAAACAGTCCTGTAGCTTAGCATCTGCGTCATCTGACCACTTTTTTATTAGCCGAATCACTGGTGCTTCCTGCTTCAGTTTTTGCTTATAAGCAGGAATCAGGAGGATAGAGTTATGGTCAGATTTGCCAAATGGAGGGCGAGGGAGAGCTTTGTATGCGTCTTTGTGTGTGGAGTAAAGGTGGTCTAGAGTTTTTTCCCCTCTGGTTGCACATTTAACATGCTGGTAGAAATGAGGTAGAACGGATTTAAGTTTCCCTGCATTAAAGTCCCCGGCTACTAGGAGCGCTGCATCTGGATGAGCGTTTTCCTGTTGATTAATGGCCTTGTACAACTCATTCAGTGCAATCTTAATGCCAGCATTGGTTTGTGGTGGTAAATAGACAGCTATGAAAAATATAGATGAAAACTCTCTTGGTAAATAGTGTGGTCTACAGCTTATCATAAGATACTCTACCTCAGGCGAGCAAAACCTCGAGACTTCCTTAGTATTTGATTTTGTGCACCAGCTGTTGTTTACAAATATACACAGACCGCCACCCTTTGTCTTACCAGAGTCTGCAGTTCTGTCCTGTCGATGTAGCGTATAGCCCGCTAGCTGAATGTTGTCATTGTTGTCGTTCAGCCACGACTCCGTGAAACATAAGATATTACAGTTTTTAATGTCCCGTTGGTAGGATAACCGTAATCTTAAATCGTCAATTTTATTCTCAAAAGATTGAACATTGGCTAATAGGATTGATGGGAGAGGCAGTTTACTCGTTCGCCGTCGGATCCTTACAAGGCACCCCGACCTACGTCCACGATATCTCCGTCTCTTTCTCACGCGAATGACGGGGATCTGGGCCTTGTCGGGAGTCTGTAGAATATCCTTCGCGAACGCCTCGTTGAAGAAAAAGTCTTCGTCCAACGCGAGGTGAGTAATCGCTGTCCTGATATCCAGAAGCTCTCTTTGGTTATAAGAGACGATGGCAGAAACATTATGTACAAAATAAATTACAAATAACGCGGAAAAACACACATAGTAGTACAATTGGTTAGAGGGCTGTAAAACGGCAGCCATCTTCTTCCGGCGCTGCAGCACTATATCACAGACAGTGTCACCAGCATAGCACCCCCACACCATAACACATCCTCCTCCATGCTTTACGGTGGGAATTACAAATGCGGAGATCATCCGTTCAACCACACCACATCTCACAAAGACACAGCGATTGGTACCAAAAATCGCCAATTTAGACCAAAGGACAAATTTCCACTGGCCTAATGTCCATTGCTCGTGTTTCTTGGCCCAAGCAGGTCTCTGGTCCACCACCACAACTACCAGCACCACCACCACCACTACTACCACCACAACTACCACCGCCACTACTACCACTACCATCACCACCACCTCCCCTACCACCACCACAACTACCACCACCACTACTACAACTACAACCACCACCACCTCACCTATCACTACCAATACCACCACCACCACCACTACCACCACTACCACCACCACCACTACCACCACAACCACCTCCCTTACCACCACCACAACTATCACCACCACTACTACAACTACCACCACCACCACCTCCCCTACCACTACCACTACCACCACCTCCACAACCACCACTACCACCACCACTACTACTACTACCACCACCATCACTACCACCACCTCCACTACTACCACTACCACTATGACCACTACCACCACCAACACCTCCCCTACCACCAACATCACTACTACCACTACTGTTACCACTACCACCATCACCACCACCACCAATACAACCA